>NC_089240.1:129611219-129818326 GCF_963924675.1 Phocoena phocoena | reverse complement strand
GTGTTTCTTTGTTTGCTACAGTCCTGTGGATTCTGTAACTCAAACCCCACTGGCTACCAGAGCCATGTGATCAAGGAGGGTGTCCCCTGTGCAGCAGTCACAAAAACCAGGTTACCAAACATGTATACAAGCTCATTCCAGGGAGACACTGGTGACCTGGAGTGGGCCAGAGGAAGAATGTGAAGATGGTGCCCACTGGCCTTTCCCATCTCCAGGGAGGATCACAGTCTGTCCATAGCTGTGTGCTAAATTAGAAGCCTGACCCTCAGGCAGCAGCTTTTAAGGTATGCAAATAGACCTCTTTTAGGGAAAGTTTGGGATATGAGTGTTTATGTCTGCTGTCTCTGTGGTAGGCCTGAGGGGGGGGATAGCCACAATAAGTCCTCACAGACCTATTAAGAAGTGTTTCTTTGTTTGGTATAGTCTGTTGGGTCTCATGATTGCAAGCCCCATTTTCTTTCAAAGCTATGTGTTTTGGGGACCATCCCTCAGGTGGAAGTCTTAAAAGTTGGGACACTAGATGTTGGGTTCAAACCCTTCAATCCTCAGGAGAAGCTGGGAGTTGTGAGCTTCTACATGATCATATGTTTATATGTCACTGAATCAGGGGTAGGGCCATGGCAAGATTGTCTCAGCCCTTCTATACATTCTCATTCACCCAATGTGTAGGAGTCGCTCAGTTAGTTTCTAGATTTCTTCATAGAGAATTGTTCCCTGTGTAACTGTAGATTTGCTGTGTCCATGGGAGGAGGTGAGTTCAGGAGCCTCCTATATTTCCATCATGGAGCAGAACCTCCAGCACTATTTGTAATAGTTACAAACCAGAAATGACTCAAATGCCCATCAACAGAATGGATTGAATAAATTGTGGTGGTATAGTCCCACAATAGAATTCTATTCAACATGAAGGATGAATGAACTATTGCCATATAGCACAATGATGATAAATCCCCTAAATATAATGTTAAATGAAAGAAGCCAGGCACAAAAGAGTACATACTGCAGTATTCCATTTATATAAAGTTTTATAAATAAGCAAAACTAATCTTTGCTGACAGAAGTCATGATGGTAGTTATCCTTGGGTGAGGGGAGAGACAATATGGGAAAGGGGACAGGGAATGTTCTGGGGTTCAGGTAATTATCTATGTATTGACCTGGGTGCTAGTGAAATGGATGTGTTCACATCATGAAAATTCATCAAGCTTATGATCTGTGTACTTTTCTGTATATATAGTGTACTTCAGTAAAAAAAAAAAATTAATTTGCCTTAGGTAAAAAAGAATCCAATATCTTAGCAAAGCTTTTTCAGTGGCTTCCCACAGTACTTGGAATAAAATCCAAAGTCCTTACCATAGCCTACAGAGCTATACATGATCTGGCCCATGGCTACCCTCCTCCACTACACTTCTTACCATTATTCCCCTTGGTTACTCAGCTGCAGCCACATGGCCTTCTCACTTGTCTGCAAACATAAAACTACTTTCCACCCTAAGACTTTGTACTTGCTGTTCTCTGCCTGGAACACTCTTCTCTCAGCTTGTCACATTGCTGGTTTCTTATCATACAAGTACCAGCTCAAATGTCACTTCTTTAAAAAAAAAAAGTCCTTCTCTCAACAGTCCTTCTGAAATAGACTTCCCAATATTTTTTTTTATCATTTAACACTATTTTTTTCTACATAACATCTGTAACTAGTTATGTATTTGTTACTTGTTCATCATCTATCTTTCTCAATAGAATGTAAAATCCCCAAAGTCTGGGATCATGTCTGCTGTGTTCACCATTATATCTTTAATGCCTGACACACCACCTAGCACATAGCAAGTGCTCATGTAAATGTTAGGGTTGAATGAATGAATCAATGAAGATTCCTGGGTAAACTCTCTACTAGGCTGTAGCTAGGATTTCTCCCACGAAGGAAAACACCTGAAAAGTTGTAAGTCATCCTATTAAAAAGAAAGCTTTGTTAGTACAAACTCTTGCCAACCTCAGCTTGGTGAGGAGAAAGCTCAGATCTTTCCCCAGTGTTTCTATGAAATTTGGCCAAGGGAATGTTCTTTAGATAAAACATAATATTCTAAGATGGTAGAAACCAGCTAAAACTTTCTTCTATCCCCTATCCTCAGATTTTCCAAAAGAAAACAAAATATGGTCAACAGGCAGTGGAGCTCTTCTCTAAAATCCTATAGTCATGAGAGAACATTATTATTGTTACCTCATCATGGGACAAGTGATAAATATAGGGAAAGCTTATGTAAAATTGCTTAATAAGCAACAGATTTCTTTAACATGTGTTTGAGGAGATCTTTCTTTCTCACAATTTCACCTTAGGTACAACAACTATGACCGGGCTGTCATCAATACCGTACCTTATGATGTTGTCCATCGTTGGTATACAGCACACCGGACTCTAACAATAGAGTTGAGGAAACCTGAGAATGAGTTTTGGGTCAAACTAAAGCCTGGCAGGGTGGGTGCCAAACTCGAAAGATGTCAAGTAAGCTCGTTATACTGAAGCAGTGAAGAATGAGTACTTATTGAATACGTGAGTCAAAATGTTGCAAAGGAAAAAGAGAAAAGAGTCCTGGGTGTTGGCCCTGGTCCTACCACTCACTCACTAAATGACCTAGAAGCAGGCTCTCCCCACTGACTCAGTGACTATTTGTATGATGAGGGGGTTGAAGGACTCCCTTTACCTTCTCTCTTCCCTGGGACCTTGATTCATTAATTATTTCATCCTCATGTCCCTATGGGCTAAGGGTCCTTCTGGCTTTATGATTCCTTTTTTTTTTTTTTTTTGCTCTTGATATTTCCTCTGGATAAAGAATATCTCTAGCTTAGCATAAGACATAATGAAATAGTTTAACTCTTTGAGAACATATATAATAACAATTAAAGAGAAAGAAAAAAAGAAACCAATGATCTGGTTTGCTTTGATAAGAGAATAATTAATCAAGAAATAAAAGCTCCTCAAAGTTCAGGGCCTGTAACCTGCTGTTACTTTTGTTACTTCCATCTAGCCTACTACAGAGCTACGTACATCCTAGTTTCCAAATGTTTGTTTAATCTCAAAAGAAAAACACCTCATTGAATGTAACCAGAGAACAACCTAAAGCTTTTATTTTAAATGATCTCTTCTGATTTAGGGTTCCTTTGGTCTGCCCTTGTTCTGAGTGTTTTTTCTCTCTTTTTTTCCCACTCACAGGTCCTATTTATAGACAACTGGCGCGTCCTACATGGCAGGGAATCCTTCACTGGCTACCGCCAACTCTGTGGCTGCTATTTAACAAGGGATGATGTATTAAACACTGCTCGTCTCTTGGGTCTTCAGGCTTAAAATTGACAGCATTGGTATTAGGAACACACCTGACAACCTGGCTACCAGAATTCATATCAGCAGAATAATATTGTGTCAATACGGACTTCAAATTGTCTCCTTACCTCATCACACAAAACAAAAGCCTCCCCTTTCTCTAATAGGGAAAACCTTGGAGAGAGGCTTCTGAGATAGCCAATGTCAGCCATCTAGTATGGTAGCTTTCTTCCCCAAGTTATAACGTGGACTCATTTGGTTTTTGGACCTTTTGATGTAATTGTGGTCAATCTGCCTCAGAAATATAATCACCACATTGATAGAGAAACAATAATAGTCACTAGGTAAAAATTTGTTTCAACAGGATCTGTTAAAAAGAAATGCATTCTAGGAATAACAAAGTCTTAATAGGGCAGAGATTTGCAACATTTTTGGTCTTAAGACACCTAATCACTCTTAAAAGTTATTGAGGACCCCAAAGAGTGCTTGGATGTGGGTCGTGTCTATTGCTACTAATTGTATTAGATATTAAAACTTAGAAATGTTTAAAATTTAAGGACAAAAAAGCACACATCCATCAGCTGTCAGAGAGATGACATCATCACATGTCATGTAGCTTCTGGAAAAGTCTTCTGTACATTCATCAGATAATTCGAGTGAAAAAGGCAATATCATCTTAATGTTGTTATTAAAAATTGTTTTTAATACACAAACCCACTAAATGGATCTCATGGACTGCTCTAAAGGTGTCTTTAGACCACACTTTGAGAACCAGTGTGCTAGAGGATACCTTGGGACAGTCCTTTACATAGGCCTATGGATTAAAGAGTTTAACTGGTACCCTAAATTTTTCTCTGTGGTCTCCTAGAACGACAGATATTGTAGGAATTGCTTCATATTACAAGCTCAGTGATAAGGTGGGAAGTGAATGCAGAGTGTTTTATCTTGTGAGAAGAGTTATCTCTATCTAAGTCATCTCTTGAGGAGTAAAACTAAGAAGTCACAATAGCTCCTGTGGAACAAACCCATCAGTTTTGTAATTCCATGAGGGATAATTGCAGAAAGTTTTTAGATGTTTCTGAGGTTCCATATAGTAATTCACACACACATGTGCACGTGTGTGTGCATACACACAGAACACAACAGAGGGTACAGAGGGTTAGTCTCTAAGATTGTTCAGGGAATTCATCACAATCGATAATGTGCCTCCAAAGAACTGGAGATTACTATCCGAACTTGCATTTTGGCTTTTGATGGAATTTAGGATACAATCTGTTTTCCTCCATTTCTGTTAATCGTTTTTTTCCTTTTTCTCCCCCTATCTTAAAATATTATACATGTTAATTGCCAAGATTTGACTGGGTTAAGTATAATACCTTGTTTCTTTTATTTTTTTAATGGCTTTCCTTTATATGTGGAGAGAGAGAAAGGGAAAGGGAGACAGAGATAGAGAGAGGCAGAGAGATAGGTGTGAGGTTTATTTTCCCTTGGCTTTCGTTGAAAGCGAAGCTGTACAACAACCACATTGACTGCTATAAAATGATGAAAGACAGTCCAGGCTAGGATGTGCACAAGAGGAAGAAAGCATTATTAGTGAGGCTGGGAGTCACAAATCAAAGAAAAGTCAGTATTCTGACAGAGAATAGAGCGTAATCTGATGTTTTCAGGAGGTTCCTAGTTCACATTTAATAGTTTATACATTATTTTATTGACCCATCCAGTGCTCCAAAATATGTTCTCAAATATTTCTGCATTTTAATTGTACTATATAGGAATCTTTAGGGGTCTTCCATGAAGTGTGTTTTCCTCTTAGGTCAAAGGATTGATAATTAAGTTCACGTCTTAAAAGAGTATACCCTTTAGCAATTAGAATAGAAAAGTAACAACAAAAAGTAACAACATTTTAACATACCGTCTTTTCTCTGTACTATTATGTACGCTTAAAATATGTTACCATTCCTTAGTCTTCATCAGGATATTTACCTTTTTAGAAGTTTTACCTAAATTAGCCTTGAAAATTACACTATAACTGAGGTCAGCATTGCTTTATGACAAGGAAAGAACATATTCATGGCCCTGGAGAGATAAGGACACAGGTCAATCTTATCCCTTACTGAAGGACTCCCTTTACCTTCTCTCTTCCCTGGGACCTTGATTCATTAATTATTTCATCCTCATGTTCCTAAATTTTCAATCATTACTTTTCTACTGTGTACTCTCCTCAGAGGAAGAAAGAGGAAAAGGAATTATTTGAGTGTTGATGATGATCACTGACAACTTTCTATGTGAGAGATTTCTTTTTCACATCTCTTTCTGGTGTCCCTGAAAATGTAAGCATGGGTGTGTGTCAACCAAGCTCACTGTAGAGTCACTTTTACTTTTTGCTATAGTGGGATGGGATCAGTAGAGAGTCAAGAGCACGGCGCCTAATATGGTGTTATAGCACCTAACATAATCATTTCATAATATGGATTTGTTGTAGTGAAAATAAATTAATGAATTCCTTTCAAACAAACTCACCAGAAAATATCACATTCCCTGTATGTCTTTTGTGTTTGGCAGTTAACTGGTGCTGAATTTTGTTCACCTTCATCTAGAGAGACCAAGCATTCAAGTGTGCGCAAACTGAGAGGGGTTTCCTGGGCTGCAGAACTTATAGTTTTAAGACTGGGAAAGTCCCACACAGATCATGACTGTTGGTCCTTCCTTCTTGCTGCTAGCTGCATTTTGCTCTTCAGTTTTCTCTTCTTCAGTTTAAAATGAAGGCCTTGGACTAAGTAGCATCTAAAGGTTGTGCCATTCTATAATTTTGTTTGGCCTCTCATCGCTTAAGTTTTCTTATATGGGTACAGTAAGGAAAATACCTACCCTACAGGGTTTTGTGACAAATTTCTGATTATTAACTAAGATGTTTGTGGCACATAATAATGACCAATAATAATAGCTAACTCTTACATAGTGCTTGCTATGTGCCAGACACAGTTCTAAGTGCTTTTAATACCCACAGCAACCCTATCCCCATTTTAGAAATAAACAAATACAGACAATGAGAGATTAAGTGGCTTACCCAAGATCACATAGCTAAATAAGTGTCAGAGTTTGGATTAGAACCTTCACAGTCTGGCCACAGAGACAATGCTTTAAAGTAATTTGCCATATTGCTCAATAAATGTTAATTCCCACCCCCCTTTCCCATACTTACACAGTCTAGCTGACCAATCATAGAAAATAATCATCTCCACTGTCACAGTGTTTCCCAAAACATCTTAAAAGAACCATGAGAATATCTACATTTGTTTTGCAAATACTCTGCAAAGATCCACAAACACCCCCCCACAACTTTCTGAAAACTTTTCTTCACTTTCTCTAATTTTGTCTCTTTCAAAGGTGGAACCTTGATGTTAGAAGGAAATCAATCAACCTATTCAGCATATTTCCTTCTTACCACAATCTTACAAAATACCAGTCAGTTGTTAAGATCAAAAGCACCTTACAGGGCTTCCCTGGTGGCGCAGTGGTTGAAAGTCCGCCTGCCGAAGCAGGGGACAGGGGTTCGTGCCCCGGTCCGGGAAGATCCCACATGCCACGGAGCGGCTGGGCCCGTGAGCCATGGCCGCTGAGCCTGCGCGTCCGGAGCCTGTGCTCCGCGACAGGAGAGGCCACAGCAGTGAGAGGCCCGCGTACCGCAAAAAAAAAAAAAAAAAAAGGACCTTACAGGACCTATTCACATCACTGCCCCAGGAAGCTCTTGGGCATATTGAAGATCCACTCACAGAGCCAGCTGATGGCTCGGCTCAGCTCCTAGTTGTGAGGTCAGCCTGTGTCTGTGCCCTCACCTCTTCAAGACTGCAGCTCACCAGAGCCAAAGATGCTGGGAGATTTGGTAGTAGCTCTTTTTTTCCTGATTTACATTCAGGGGTTGGTGGGTAATTTCATCCTGCTTCTTGGCTTTAAGCAGTGAGCTTCCATCTTGCTCATAGTTCTTTTAGACACCATTGTTTGCTTCCAGTGCAGCAAAAGCCTGCTGCTTCAGCACAGAGACAATTATCCTTTTTGTGTGTATGTTGACCATTCCTTTTTTATTTTACCTTTTTATATTTTGCCATCATTGCTGTGTGTTTGGAGCACAAGGCTAGCCACAGCATGAACTTACTGTAATATCTTGACTGGAAATCTTTTCCATATCGATATTATTCTTCCCTGATTCCCTAAATTGAGTTTGCAAAATATGACTGCACACTTTCTTGATGGATCAGGCTCATCGCTATCATGTCTGTTTTTGTGCCAGACTATGAAACAGTATAAAGTCTTAGCTTGATTAACAGAATCCAAGCTTCCTTTCTCGAAAAAACTAATCAAACATCTCTTACAACTGTGATACGTTGTCTTAAGCCATGTGTGTGTGTATTATATTGATTAATAGTGATGTTCTAACTTTTTCTCTGTGGGTGGATAAGCACGGTAATTTATCGTGTGCACAAGTGAAGATCACAAGGGTCAATGCTACGCACATCTTTGAAGTCAGTGAAGGCTTTTCTGTATTAGCCCCATCATTATCTATGGTCTACCCTTTGCCCCATTGATGGTGGTTAACTCCCTCCAATTCAGGTACTCAGTGTCCTCTCACCTTCTGCTTTCTAGCTCCCTCTCTGATACCTTGACTGAGGCAGCATAGTGTTGTCGGAAGAGCATGGACTTGAACCGACCTTGGCTTGAATTCAGCCTCTGTCTCTCACTAGCCTGGCGAATTTTGGGAAGCCACTTTCTCTCCTTGAGCCTCTGTTTCTTAACCTGCAAAATGGGGTAAAAAATGACATCTGTCTGATAAACCTGTGGTAAAGAATGAAATGAGGTCATATGTATAAAGTGTCTCCCATAGTGAGCAGCACATAATAAACACTCAGTACTTAGTAGTTTATCAATGTCACCAATATCAGTATTTGAACAAATAGCAGAGACCAGGGTTAGCCTCTGTGTTTGATAGAAATCAGCCTTCTACTTAGAGAGAAAGAGCAAAGTTATGGGAGTCAGAGCTGGAGAAGTATGTGGAATGCTAAGGGTCAGAGAGAGTAGACAGGTCGTGAATTGCAGAACTACTGGCAAGGCACCTGAACCTCAAGCATGGCCTTTATGGATAGGAAGTTGGTTTTGGGTAGGTGGTCCGGGGGCTGAGAGCTGAAAGAGCAGAAAGGTCATAGAAGAGATCAGAGAGCCTGATGAGAAAAGCTGAGTCTGGAGTGTTTTAGGGAGAGTGGCTTGATAACAAAGATGTGTAGGGTGAATGAGGCAGGCAGGGAGACATCCATGCCTGCAATGATACTTCCACATCTAACTTCACCACCTTCCAAAACCCCACTGAAACTACTATAAAACGATATTTGAAAAGATTAGAAGAGCAGGAAAAGAGACAACTAAGAAGTCCACAAACTAGGAATTGTAAGCCCTTAGTGGGAAAAGCCAGAAAACAACCTGATTTACTAACCCCCCTTCGCTCCTCACAAGAATCTTCAAAGGTTGCAACAGGCAACTCTGAAAGGGGAGGTGAAGGGGGAGTGGGTACCAAACTAATGAGGGTTTTTGAAAAGTAAGAAGTAGATTCTTTTCAAAATCCCTTTCTGTAGTTGATGCCTGCCTGCACTGAGTGTCTGGCCCTTCCCTGCCCTGACAGAAGTCTGAAGTGTTATATTCTCTGCAGAGGGTAAAGCAGAGACTATCTGGACTGGGAGTTCCCAACAGCTGGAACAACAGCTGGAGTCTCATATTGAAAACAGAGGGCTCAAGTGAAGGTATGCACGCTGGAAGCTATAAACCCCCAGTCCTCTCCAACTCTGACCCTGAAATTCCGGCAGCTGGGCCATCTGACCAACGAAAGAGAAAGATATCTAAGGATATTGATACTGAAGTGTCCCCAGAAAGGGCCCAGCTGGATTAGTCTACAGTGAAGCACACAGTTTGACATTGTGAGGCAGATGAGGGGGAGGAGACCCATGCAGTTGAGGAGATTGATTTTCAGAAAGGGACAGTGGACCTGAGCATGTTTCTTACTGAAAGGAAAGGAGCTAGTCAGAGAAGAGGGAGAGATTAGAGGATTCTGGAAAAAGAAATTAATCCAAATCGAAAAAGGAGAACTAAAAGTGTCACTGTTTGCAGATGACATGATACTATACATAGAGAATCCTAAAGATGCCACCAGAAAACTACTAGAGCTAATCAATGAATTTGGTAAAGTAGCAGGATACAAATCAATGTACACAGTCTTCAAAATCCAAAGAGACACTCCAATTATTGTGCCTCTTTCTTAATCATAAGTAGTGTGAGGTGCAACAACTTGCTCTCACTTAAGAAGTAGTATCCTGACTTTCCATAGATTTTCCACAGAGTTTAATCTCCCTCCTTATGGCAGACATTTTATATATATATATATATATATATATATATATATATATATATATATCACAACTCACAACAAAAAACAAGGGATCTGGCATTGCCCTGAGGGATGGACAGTAAAATTAATACTCCTTATAAATGCAAACTTATTCTGATTTTACTTATCGTGGGGAACTGGAGAAAAGAAACTTTGTGGGTTGTCGATTTGCTCCAGAACTCACAACACATCTGAAATCTCAGCTGCAATTGATATTGCCACCGAATTAAATCTGTGATGATCTGCTGTCATTTTCCATGACCCATCTGTCTTTTGTAGGAATGAAACAAATGAGCTACGTTGGGATGTAATAGAAATCCCACGATTTGGTATATAATAGAAACTTTCTGTGATGATGGAGAGGTTTCTTATTTGTGCTGTCCTATATGGTAGCCCTTAGTCACATGTGGCTTTGAACACTTGAAATGTGGCTAGTGGAACTGAAAAACTGATTTTCAATTTCATTCAATTTGCATTTAAATGTAAAAAGCCACATGTGGCCAAATAGCTACCCTATTTGACAGCGCATCTCTAGACACATAATGAGCCTAGTGACTTCACCATCTTTCTAATCACTGCACAGGTAGTGAATCCTGCCACAACTGATAACAATTTGCATCATCATTATTACCCAAGTGGACATATTCCCCAAGCATAAGATTAAGTGAACACTGCAACCTGCACAAAGATATGTACAACATATTACCAATTATATGAAGGTTTCTTTGTTTGTTTGTTTTTGCGGTACACGGGCCTCTCACTGTTGTGGCCTCTCCCGTTGAGGAGCACAGGATCCGGACGCGCAGGCTCAGCGGCCATGGCTCACGGACCCAGCCGCTCCGCGGCATGTGGGATCTTCCCAGACTGGGGCATGAGCCCGTGTCCCCTGCATCAGCAGGCGGACTCTCAACCCCTGCGCCACCAGGGAAGCCCTATATGAAGTTTTTTAAAGGCAGAACAGCACTCTGATATTATTATGCAATCCATGAATATGTAACAAAAGAATAAAAATCTGTGTGTGGATGATAAATTACAAATTCAGGTGATGATGACCTCTGGGGAATAAGGACTGGAAGAATAAAGGGCAATGAGATCAAGGAAGAGTACACAGGGGCTTCAACTATTGTTGTGAAGCTTTAGAGCTAAAACTTGGTAGTAAGTAGATTGTTATTTGTTATATTATCATCTACACTCTTGTATTTCTGAAATACTTTTTAAAAAGAAAACATGCAGAAATAAACACACACTTCTTGCAATTATTGTGAGCTGGACTTAAAAAGAAATTGTGCTTCACACTTTCAGGCATGAGTGAAAAAGACAATAAATAAAGATATAGAAAGAATTCAGGCTTATAGGAGGGAAGGTGAGAAGCATATTTGGGGTAGATTCCCTTAGTTTTTTAGTATGCATTGTTAAGATGTGGAGAAGTGAGCATTCATACACTGGTGTGTGTCTATCTTATGGGAGTAACTTTTGTGGGTAATTTGTCAATATCAATACAAGTTTACAGATTAAAATGTATTTATATATGTTTTAGCTAAACATTTCTAAAAGGTTTAAAAATATTCTTTCTAACATGTTCCTGCCTTCACTCTTGTCCTTGTTCCTAATTGAATCTCCATACTGAACCCAGAGTGGCCCTTAAAAACTGCACTATTCTACACTTATATATAATTGTTTGCAGTGCCCCCAACGTGCCATGCCTGCCCCTGCCTCTGTGCCTTTTCACATGCTTTTTCCTTTTCCTCGAATGCCATGTTCCCACCATCTAGTGTGCCTAGCAAACTTTTAGTCATCCTACAAGATTCAATCGTAGCACCTTATGCTTCCCCCGTATTCTGTTTAAGAGCCGGTTTCCCCTGACTAATTTGTGAACTCCTTGAGAGCAGGGGCTGTCTTACTCATTTTTATATCACCAATACCCAGCATTTGGAGATGTTAAATGAATGAATTGTTTAAAAAGGACAATTTAATGGGCAGTGTTTAACACCTGACAATCCACAAATGGATAATCCACTGTACCACATAAGGTTGGTATTTTTGCTGGTTCGCCTTTGAATATAGATTCTAAAGTGCCAACAGTTGGAACATAGTGACTCCTGCCACCCTAAATTACATTTTATATAACACCTTTACATACAATAATCCATTTGATTTTCTAAGCAATCATAATTTTAAGTATATTTTATAGATTATAAAATGGAGAAATTGAGTGACCTCTTGAAGTTCATGTGTCCTGTTACTACTTGTCAAGTGCTTGTTCCACCTCATCTCTGAGCCTTTATAAAATCCTAAATATATGCTTAAAAGTATCTTTTCATCAGGTGAACTCATTGATATAGGTAGTATCCTAGGCTTATATGTTGTAATTTCTTTCCCTATCTACCAAAAATTCCAGGGCTTACTCCCCTGCTTATTAACAAGCTTTCACGCTAATGACCTCATTTCTATTTTCCTTTTTGTAGACCTTTCTAAAAAATTTAGTATGGTCATATAGCTTATGGGGCCTTACTGTAACCTGAAAGCTCATGGTCTCAATCAGACCTTTGAAAATTGATATATTAACAATAATACTTTTCCATCCCTATTACCCAGTATTTTGTGGCATTTCTGTATTTAAAACATACAATCATCTGTCTTTACACTTCGTACTCAGGTAAATAGCATATTCTGGCTCATTTTATTTTGTGGCGGATTTGACTTTGTAAATGGCATAGGGACTAGGTTCTTTGGCTATCCAGATTTCATCTCTTTCTTGGTTTCTTTCCTTAGCTGCACGCTCTAAAACTGCAGTCAGTTCAGGGCAAAACAGGCTATTTGAGGCTGGATAGGTGTGAGTAAAATGATGGAAAGAGGAGCCAGAAGAACTGTCATCGTTGCGGTTATCTTCTTCTTCCTCTTGGTCCTGTAGCTTTCTCTTGCCCAACTTGGAATTTATACACCAGAAAACTTCTTTCAAGTCCTGGATAAAGGTCACTTTGGGAGTAAAGATGCATAATAGAAAGATAAGACCTCCGGAGACACCACACAGGAAATACAGGCCCATTTTCTCAGGGATGCCTGTGAGGAAAACAATAAACAAGTGACCCATAAGGATCATGGGCGTTGTTCAAGGAGACAAGTATTTATTGATCTCATCGCTTAGCCAAGATCCTTCTGAGAATACTCTATAATGGGGCAGATGTGAGAAATACTAAAACGAACAAAGAATAAATGACAAACCAGTTCTTTAGTCTCTTGATGGTTTTGTATTCCTGAATGCTATAGATTAAATTGTGTAGCTACCTCCAAATTCATGTTTTGAAGCCCTAACCTCAATGTGATGGTATTTGGAGATGAAACCTTTGGAAAATAAGCTTAGATAAGGTCATGATGGTAGGGCCCTCATGATGGGATTAGTGCCCTTATAACAAGAGACAACATAAGGATCTCTCTCTCTCTGTCTCTCTCTGTCCCTCCCTCTCTGTCTCTCTCTCTCTTTCCCATTTAAGGACATCTAGTGAGAAGGCAGATGTCTACAGTATAGGAAGAGAGTTCCCACCAGAAACTGACCATGCTGGCACCTTGATCTGAAACTTCTAGTCTCCAGATCTGTGAGAAAATTAATTTCTGTTGTTTAAACCAACTAGTCTTTGGTATATTCTTATAGAAGCCTGAGCAGACTAAGACATTGAATAAGAATTGGACTGGGCCTTCGTGTTTATTTAATCTTTATAAATGTGGAGCCCAAGCATGGTATAGTGGGGTTTTTTCCTAATGTCTCAAACAAAAGATAGTAGTTGGGATACGCATTTTTCATTTGTCAAAGTTCAAAGTACAGAGAATAAAATGGTACACTTCCTATTCCTACCTTCAAAGAAGGTGCTTATTTCATACCAGTTCCATATTAAATGCAACACAGTGCACCAGAGAGACACATATTTCTCCCCTTGCTATCAACTCAGAAAGAAGAATTTATCTTTTTATGACCTTTACCTATAATTAGCTGTCTTTTTGGATATCTAAAAGTTATTTATTATGACAGGGGAAACTGCTACTGAGAGTTGGAAAAAAGCAGATAACATTAAATATACAGTATTATCTTTTTTCTTTTGTTTTTTTTAAAAGGACTTTATTTTTTAGAGCAGTTTTATGTTCACAATATTATGATCTTTTCATGAAACGACCAGATAGCCTTTCTTTCCCACTGAGAGTTGGATTAACTTTTTATCTTTGTCTTTTTTTATTATAAACATGAGATATATTATGATAAAACTCAGAAAACGGAAAAAAACACCGGCAATATCATCACTTAGGAATGCTGACTGTTAACTTTTTGATGTAGATCTTTCAGGTATTTTTCTAAATTTGTTTTAATGACTTTATATTCTATAGGATCTCACCGTGTTATGGAAAAACCCAAACGAACTGTTTTGCCAACTCAGTAACATTTTTCATTTGTGTAATACATTTATTACAATTGATGAATCAATAGTGATATATTATTATTAACTAAAGTCTATAGTTTATATTAGGATTCACTCTTCATGTTGTACAGTTCTATGGATTTTGATAAATGCATAATGTTATGTGTCTACCATTACAGTGCCCCACCTATTCATCCTTCTCTCCACTCTCAAAAATTCCTTAATCTGAACTAATCCATACCTATACCTATTTTATTATTCCTATTTCAACTTGCTTTCTTTGGAGAATCTGTCCCTCCAATTTCAATTGGCCTATCTTTAATTTCACTGATTCTTTCTTCTGCCATCTCAAATATGCTGTGAGCTCTCTAGTGCACTTTTCATTTCAGTTATACTTTTCAGCTCCAGAATTTATATCAAGTTTAATTTTTATAATTTCTCTTTATTGAAATTCTCTACTTGGTGAGACATCATTTTCATACTTTCCTTTAGTTCTTTGAAATTATGCAGTCTGAGAAACAGAAAGAAAAAGTAATGAAGATAAACTAACATAACCACAGAGACCTGTGGGACACCGTTAGACATACCAGCATATGCATAATAGGAGTCCCAGAAAGAGAGGAGAGAGTTGAAGGCAGAAAGAGTAGTTGAAGAAATAATGATGGAAAACTCCCCAACTTTGATAAATAACATAACACTACACATCCAAGAAACTCACCAAACTCTAAGTTACAAAACTCAGAGATTCATACCTAGACATATCATAACAAAACTGTTGAAAGTTTAAGATGAAAAGAATCTTGAAACTTGCAAATGAGAAGTGACTCATAATGTACATAGGATCCTCAATAATTTTAACAGCTGATTTCCCATCATAAACCATTGAGGCTAGAAGGCAGTGGGATGACATATTTAAAGTGCTAGAAGAAAAAGACTTTTAACATTGAGTTCTATGTCCAGAAAAAAATGTCTTTCAAAGATGAAGGAGAAATTTTAAACTCTGAATCAAATAATTTGGTACCTATTAAATCCTTTCATGGTGTATAAAATAAAAAATGGTGCAGGGAAAAGAAATTAAGGTTGTAGTTCTCCTGGAAGATTTAATTAAGTGTAGAGAGAGAACATGTTTTAAAAATATTGTGGGTACACAGAATGGGAGAAAATATTTGCAAATGAAGTAACCGACAAGGGATTAATATCCAAAATACAGAAACAGCCCATGCAGCTCAGTATCAAAAAACAAACAACCCAATGAAAAAATGGGCAGATCTACATAGACATTTCTCCAAAGAAGACATACAGATGGCCAAAAAGCACATGAAAAGATGCTCAACATCACTATCAGAGAAATGCAAATTAAAACTGCAATGAAGTATCACCTCACAGGGGTCAGAATGACCATCATCAAAGTTTACAAACAACAAATGTTGGAGAGGGTATGGAGAAAAGGGAACCCTCCTACGCTATTGGTGGGAATGTAAATTGGTACAGCCACTATGAAGAACAGTATGGAGGTTCCTTAAGAAACTCAAAATAGAACTACCATATGATCTAGCAATCCCACTCCTGGGCATATAATCTGTAGAAAACCATAATCTGAAAGGATACAGGCACCCCAATGTTCATTGCTGCACTATTTACAATAGCCAAGACATGGAAGCAACCTAAATGTCCAATGTCAGAGGAATGGATAAAGATGATGTGGTACATATATACAATGGAATATTACTTGGTCATAAAAAAGAATGAAATAATGCCATTTGCAGCAACATGGATGGACCTAGAGATTATCATACTAAGTGAAATGTCAGACAAAGACAAATATCGTATGATATCACATGTGGAATCTAATTTTTTTAAAAAATGAAACAAATGAACTTATTTACAAAATGGAAATAGACTTGCAGATATGGAAAACAAACTTATGGTTACCAAAGGGGAAATGTGGGTAGAGGAGGGATAAATTAGGAGCTTGGGATAAACATACACACACTACTATATATAAGATAGATAATCAACAAGGACCTACTGTATAGCACATGGAACTCTACTCAATATTCTGGGATAACCTATATGATAAAATATCTTAAAAAGAATGACTATATGAATAGGTATAACTGAATCACTTTCCTGTATACCTGAAACTAACACAAGATTGTAAATCAACTATACTCCAAACAAATTAACATTAAAAAAATATTATGGATACAGCTATTGGTACATGGATCTGACTGAAACAAAATAGCTAAAAAGTTGAATAAATTTTAGAAAATGTACTGCTGAAATAAAAATAAGTCTGAACTAATGGAAAACATGATGGTTGTGGATTTTAAAATAACCCTTTCATGGATAAGAAGTATTCCCAGAGAGCTTCTCAGCCCCTAACTACAGCCTCATATTTCAATACTACCATCAAATATTACCAAAAAGAATAAAAGAAAAAGAAAGATTTTTTTTCTAAAGGAAACTGCCAAGATTCATAGGTAAGGACACAGTGGGAGAATTACTCCCAAGGAACAGAACAAAGGCCTAATCAAACAATACTTTCCACCTCGGGTCACTTTTAGTTCAGGTGTTTCTGGATCAAGAGGAGTCATATCTGGACTTAATGTAGAGACTACCACATACCACCTAGAGATCCCAAACTTTGAGCTCAATACAGTCAGTGATTAGGACTTATGAGTGATTTATTGTTTGATAGATAATAGGTAATTGTATTGTCCATACTGAATATTTGGTGACCAGAAGGATAACTCATGCTAGATGGTTTTATTGTTCACCTGTGGTGTAAGTGCCTATTAGCTTTTGATTTCTGATGTTCAAAGACATCCATCGCAAACAAATACATTGCCAGCTACTAGATAAAGAGTCAGGGCACCCCCAGGGCACTCTTTGGATTTAATAGGTACCAAATTATTTGATTCAGAGTTTAAAATTTCTCCTTCATCTTTGAAAGACATTTTTTTCTGGACATAGAACTCATTGTTAAAAGTCTTTTTCTTCTAGCACTTTAAATATGTCATCCCACTGCCTTCTAGCCTCAATGGTTTATGATGGGAAATCAGCTGTTAAAATTATTGAGGATCCTATGTACATTATGAGTCACTTCTCATTTGCAGGTTTCAAGATTCTTTTCATCTTAAACTTTCAACAGTTTTGTTATGATATGTCTAGGTATGAATCTCTGAGTTTTGTAACTTCTTAGAGTTTGGTGAGTTTCTTGGGGGCACTTCCTTTTGTTTAGAAAGCTCTGGCTTTTCCCTTCCTACACTTTAATTCCTATTCTTATGTTTTAAATTCACCAATAAAGAGTGAACCTGTGAAACTCTAGGCACGCTACCTTCAATCCCAATAAAGGCAGAACCCCACATCCTCTCTCTCAGTCTCTACCTGGGACCTCACTGTGTGGCCCCAGGCATGCTGTGTAGCATCCAGTATCTATAAATAATAAAACTTGCTTTGATTTTTCTCAACGTTCCCTGATGTTTGTTGTTGAAGTGTGTCTCTCAATCATAATAACCACAAGGGCTGGTCCAGCCACAACATTGGCTCTGAAAGGGGAAATGTCTTTAGGAGCTCACTACGAATATTACAGGTCCAAGTGAGTGCCTCTAGATATTTCTAGCTGATGACATCACTATCAATAGTCTGAGACCAGCACAAAACATCACCAGATATTCCAGGTTTTTACCATGAATTGCTGCTTCCCATAAAAGCATTATACATCCCTTTCCTATTGAACCCAGCATGGCCATGTGACTTGCTTTGATCAATGAAATGTTCAAAAAATATTTATTACCCACCTCTGATTGCTAGGTACTTTACTGCTGGTGACACAATAAAGATGAATGAAGTCTTTGCCCTCAGAAAGCATACAGTCTCCTCAATAGATGGACCTATGACACTCAGCCTTCTTGCTACCCCATCCCCGAAGATTCTCAGTAAGATGTGTAAAAGAAACACAAATATGTTTCCAATAAAAAGCTCTGAAAAGTTAATCTTTAACAAAGTCCTACAGAAGCTTGAAAAGGAGTTTTAAAGAAACGTTGCTATGGTCTACATATACCCTTTCAAGATATTAAGAAATGAAAGTAAAGAACTTTATCTCTTTTAAAAATATATTCAGCAATTGAACTGTGCTTCTTAGACATGACACTGTTCACAGACTAAAGTACATCAGTTTTATGTGTTACACACCACACAGAACAAAATTTGTTTTAAACCCACTTATGTATCTCTCAGTCTAAAGCTCTAATCATTTCAACAGCTGCTCCCTCAAGTAGCCTTATGCCTTATCTTAGAAGGTGATTGTGATGAAAACTTTACATTAAATTTTTTGCCACTGAGCACAAAAAATTAGAATACACTATAAAAATGGATAATAGAATAGGAATTTTCCTGCCACAGAATTGCTGTTGAGAACAATAGGTCCAAGTACCTCCACATTAAAGAGAGGTAGTTGACCATTTATCTGAGCAGGACTTATAAAGGGCTGACTCCGAAACAGTTTTGTGACTTCTAGCTCGTAATCATCCATCTCCAGACTATATAAAAGAATGAGAGAGTGCTTGTGGAAAGAGGCTGGTAGCACAAATTTCTTTGAAGCATCTTCCATCAGGTGAAAGTGTGTGGAGTGCTGTTTCCCCTCCCTGGTTAAGTGCTTTTCATACACTATCCTTTTTCACATGAGGAAATTTTTACCCTCATAAAGTATGGATGTGTCACCTCAAACCCCACATCATCCCTGCTGGATGTGCTGAGATAAAAAGTTTACAGGCCTACCTTGTACTACTACTGAAGTAAAACATTTAAGAGAATTTTGGAGCAAGCTTTATCTGTATCCCCTGGAGTTTGAAGGACACAGAAATTGGTAATGGGCTCTTTTTAAAAAGAAGTCCAGAAACAAGAGGCTAGCTGGAGTTGTTTGAAATAACAAAGCAGAGATACAGTTGGTGATGAGCAGCCTTCAGTGCCCAAGTTTTGGTTGAAAGATAAACTGTATTGCTTCCGTTGGGCCAGAGCGGACATCAGAGAATGTGACTAGGACATAAACAGATGGAGAGGTATACCATGTTCTTGGATTGGAAGAATCAATATTGTGAAAATGACTATACTACCCAAGGCAATCTACAGATTCAATGCAATCTTTATCAAATTACCAATGGCATTTTTCACAGAACTAGAACAAAAATTTTACAAGTTGTATGGAAACACAAATGACCCCAAATAACCAAAGCAATATTGAGAAAGAAAAACGGAGCTGGAGGAATCAGGCTCCCTGACTTCAGACTATACTACAAAGCACAGTAATCAAGACAGTATGGTACTGGCACAAAAACAGAAATATAGATCAATGGAACAGGATAGAAATCCCAAAGATAAACCCACACACGTATGATCACCTAATCTATGACAAAGGAGGCAAGGATATACAATGGAGAAAAGACAGGCTCTTCCATAAGTGGCGCTGGGAAAACTGGACAGCTACATGTAAAAGAATGAAATTAGAACACTACCTAACACCATAGACAAAAATAAACTCAGAATGGATTAAAAACCTAAATGTAAGGCCAGACACTATAAAACTCTTAGAGGAAAACATAGGCAGAACACTCTTTGACATAAATCACAGCAAGATCTTTTTTGACCCACCTCCTACAGTAATGAGAATAAAAAGAAAAATAAACAAATGGGACCTAATGAAACTTAAAAGCTGTGTAGGTTCATGAGAGGTAAGACAAAGAGTACATCATTATGTCCGGAAAGAGTGCAGTATTGAACATCCCAAAAGGATCCCCAAAGGGAAACAACCAACATTAGGGCACCTGCCACCTACAGGACACTAATACCATATTACAATAGCACTATTCAGTTAAAACCATTTTGTCTCCTTACTTCTCTCTCATACTCCAACCTACTCCTAATTCCTGAAGGATCCAGAAGCAGTATAGTGATTTGGAGCATAAGGAATTATCAGGAACACTATATAAAATAACATTGTTTAATATATTTTATGTAAATAAGAGATTGAAAATATGCATATAAAGCAAAAACCATAAAAATGACCCAGTAGATTTGAAGAAGAACCAAAAGGAATTCTGTAAATAAAAATATAATAATTTTAATTAAAATTAATCTGATAGGTTTAATGGCAGATCAGATACAGCTGAATTTAGAGCACTGGAAGATAAACCAGAAGAAATTATTTGGAATGCAGCAGAGAGATAAAAATTAAATACAAGAGATAAAAACATGAAGGATAGAGTATGAAACTTTACTATATGATTAATCAGAGGCTTAGAAGGAGAGGAGAGGAAAACTGAGCAGAGGTAATATATGAAGTTATAAAGGCTTACATTTTCTAGAACTGATGAAATCCACAGATTCAGTAATTCCAATGAATGCCAATCAGGGTGAATAAAAAGAAGTCCACATCTAGACACTGCATTTAAAAACCAATGAAAGAAAAAAAAACAATGAAAGTATCTTAATAAATGAGGAGAAAGGAAACCTCTTTTTAAAAATGAATTACAACTGGGCTTCCCTGGTGGCGCAGTGGTTGAGAGTTCGCCTGCCAATGCAGGGGACGCGGGTTCGTGCCCCGGTCCGGGAAGATCCCACATGCTGCAGAGCGGCTGGGCCTGTGAGCCATGGCCGCTGAGCCTGCGCGTCCAGAGCCTGTGCTCCACAACGGGAGAGGCCACAACAGTGAGAGGCCCGCATACCGCAAAAAAAAAAGAATTACAACTAATAAATGTAGAAGAAATGAGAATTGGAAAATCACTATTTTGCAACCAAAATAATAATTCTTTCAGGCAAAAATCACTGATAGTGAGTGAAAGTTTGTTGAGGAACAAGACATTCATATAAAGCATCCCCCTACAAGATATGTACTACTTACAAAGGGAAAATTTATTTACAGTAAAGAAAACTGGGACCCATGACCTTAACCAAGTTTTCAAAGATCAGTAATGGAACAAATACATCACTTCTACAGTATTTCTGCCAAAAGTGCATAACATGAATCTAATCATGAGGAAACACTAGACAAATCTGAACTTATGGACATTCTACAAAACAGTGGGTCTATGCCTCTTCAAAAATGTCAAGATCATGAGAGAAAAGACCAAGGAACTGTTACAGATTGTAAGAGACTACATGAAACTAAAAACATGAAACGTAAATGCAACATATGATCATGTATTGAATCCTAGATCAGAAAAAAAATATAGTTATAAAGAGCATTATTGAAACAACTGGAAATTTTTGAAAAGGGTATCTGGATTAAATGGTGTTTTTTGTCAGTGTTAATTCCCAGATTTCAAGGGTTTTATGGATATACAATTGTTTGTATGTATGTCTTTGTATGGATTAATGGTTATGGTTTTTGCTCCATGCTTATGAATGAGAGATGCTTGTAGTTTTAAAGATATACACTGAACTACTTTAGAATACTGGGACATCAAATCTACAACATATCCTCAATGTGTTCAGAAAAATAGTATTATGGATATATACCCAGAGATAGATGGTTAGGTGATATAATAACAAAGCAAATGTGATTTAAAAAAATTTTTTTTTGCCACACAGCCTGTGGGATCTTAGTCCCCTGACCAGGGACTGAACTCATGCCCCCTGCAGTGGAAGCCCAGAGTCTTAACCACTGGGCTGTCAGGGAAGTCCCTGCATGATGTACAAAAAATATTTTTAAATGGAGAACCTAGGTGAGTTCTTTGTACTATTCTTAAAAGTTTTCTATATGTTTGAAGTTATTTCAAAATTAAAAGTTTAAAAGTTCTATGTGAGTCTACTTTGCTCAACTCTATGCAAATAAATTTGAAAATCAGAATAAAATGAAAATATGCCAATCCTGAAATGTAGAAAGCAATAGGAACTTTAAAGCTATAACAGGAAAATGCAAACCACAAAATGTTGGTGCAACTATATTAACATCAAACACAATAGACGTTAGGGTAATAAAACTTACTGAAGACTTAAAAGGTCACTACATACAAATAAAAGGTCAATACACCAGGATGATGTAATATCTTAGGCAAGTGATAACATAGCCTCAACGTCCATAATCAAAAACTTACAGGGCTTCCCTGGTGGCGCAGTGGTTGAGGATCTGCCTGCCAATGCAGGGGACACGGGTTCGAGCCCTGCTCCGGGAAGATCCCACATGCCACGGAGCAACTAGGCCCGTGGGCCGCAACTACTGAGCCTGTGCATCTGGAGCCTGTGCTCCACAACAAGAGAGGCCGCGATAGTGAGAGGCCTGCACACTGCAATGAAGAGTGGCCCCTGCTCGCCGCAACTAGAGAAAGCCCTCACACAGAAATGAAGACCCAACATAGCCAAGAATAAATATAAAAATAAATAAATAAATTTAAAAAAAACTTACAGGAGTAAAGGAGGGATGTGAAAACTCAACACAATTAATAATATTGATCTAGTAGTCACAAACAGAACACTTCACTCATTACTACAGAAAAGAAAATTGTCATCCATGTGCCAGAGATCTCAAGGAATGAAGATGCATGCATGTTTGTGAGAGTAATTTGTATAAGATGGAGCAGGGATACTTCTTTTCCTGACGACCATATAGGAAGTGAGTCAACCCTATGGGAAATGTGTCTCAAGGGAGTGGTAACCTATTCTGTCTCCCCAATTTGTTGGCCAGCTTTGGGTATGTTGGAGTGGCAGAGTCATCTAGGAGCATCTATAAGGGACCTGCTCAAAAATTCACCCTTCTACATATACTTTCACCAAAAAGGTCTATGGCGTTTGACATCATTTGAAAACTGCATTGGACTGCTAATATATCAGTATTCTTAACTATTTTTGAGTCAATAGGTCTCTTGGGAATCCAATATAAGCTGCTACTGGGTACAGGATTTCTTTTAGGGGTAATAAAATGTTCTAAAATGCGACCGTGGTAATGGTTACACAACTCTGTGCATATACTAAAAATCACTAATTGTATGCTTAATATGGGTGAATTTTATGGTATGTAAATTATACCTCCAAAAATCTGCAAAAAATGAAATAAAAGAAAACTTTTTGGAAGAAGTTTGCCATTTGAGAATGAGTCAAATATTAATGAAGTTTGGACTAATCACCTTAGACTCTGCTATTATATATTAACTCTATAATTTAAATATCTAATTATGATATAACATCTGAGTCCCAGAGATTGTTTGTATGGAAGGGATCGACTGTATGGAAGAAGCTCTCCACTGTCAGACATTCTAGGCAAGATTTCCAATAGTTAGACAATAAAGTACCATTTCAAATATTAAATTCTATTTTTACAAGGCTTTATTTTTGCACTTAAGACTCTAGATTAGATTAAATTCCCATGACTGTGTCAGAATGGAAGAGATATTTTATAGGAAGCCATTCTGCAGAGATCAGTTTGGATCCAAGTTTTTTAAGGGGGGAAAGGATAAAGAAAAGAAAATTTTGTATTAAATAAAACTATTTAGCTATTCCATTTCTAATCATTCACTTGTAGGCAGTCCTACTATGCAGAATGTCTTCTGATACTTACCATATATATAATCAGACAGTGTAAATGGGTCCAGTGAGCTATGGTCCATTTGTTGCAGCAACTTTATAGGCACTGAAATGCAAAACATCAAGGAGTAGAAAATTTGGCATGGGAATTGCAGCTACTGTTCATATAGTGGGGATGGATAGAAAGTTTATATTTGGCAGACATTCATTAAAAAAATAATATATTGTGAGAGACTAAATTAGTGTTAAACCTGAATTTTAAATGACAGCATTAACAAACCTATTTATTTCCATGGAATAAATTCTAAGCATTGAATCAGGTAATAGTCTAGGCATTGTCACAGAACAGAGGAAGAAATAAATGTACTAATGAAATTTCAAAGCACAGAAGTAAGGAGTGTACACTGAGTACTAAGGACTCTTGAACTGGAAAGTAGTGAAGAGTTTGGACTGAAGCAATTTCAAAATGAGGATTTGCCAAAAACCAAAGATGAGGCCATTGTTTTGATGTATGGAATGGCTCCTTCCTCTCAGTTTAGAAAAATGTTGACATATTTTAAATCAAAAATAAAAATTTCTCTGATCTCACATCCCCTTAGAGCTATCTATCTCTAAGTTTTCATCTCACTGTCCCTCTTAACATTATAGGCACAGTTGATTACTTCTTCCTTTCCATCAGTCACCCTTTATGCTTTCACATCACATTCTTCTCATCTTCTTCATACTTTACTTATCTCTTCTTAGACCCCTTTGAAATCTCTTTTTCTCTGCAAATATCTTAAGGCTAATATTCCTTTGGACTTTGTTCTAGCCCCTCTTCTCTTCAAACTATACACAACAGTTATCATGCTAGATCACCTTATTGTTTGGAGATTTCTCCGTTCTATAAATATTAGTAGGATAAATATCATTAACCTTTTAAGGAGAATGTAAGCATATTTTAAGATATATGAGTGATAGCTATGTTAACCGCTTTGGCTACTCAAAGCCTTAACCCCTTTCTATGACTGCAATATTAACTCACATTATGGGTTTTTGTGCAGAGAAAAATCTACCTCCTGTCACAGGAGATGAAAATTCTAGATACTGACTTTCCCAATCTCCCTTACAACTAGGGATTTGTAACATGACCTAGGCTCCCCCAATCAGATGTGTCTATGCCAGATTGACTTGGAAGCTAGAGACATAAGTTTTCTCTCTTCGGTGGCAGCAGCCGTTTAGTGGAATAAGCATCTTTCTTACCAGAAAGTTCCAGAGTACAGTTTGGGGCATTTTTCTTTGGTGTATAGCTGAGCCAGGTTATACATCCTTCTCAATAACTGCTTTGAGACACCCACTGCCCTTTTAAAAAACTCTTTTTCTGCTCAATCAGCTTACGTTGACCTCTACCACTTGTACCTAAGCATCCCCAAAAGATACATCTCCTAATACCTTCAGTACTGGCCTCACCCTCAGATCCATATGCATATATATACCTGCTTACTTATAATTTTCTCCTGAGTATCTCACAGGTACGGAATCAAAGTCACTTAATAACTGTATAACCTTGAACATGTTACTTCTTCTTTCTGAACCTCTGTTTGCTTTTCTATAGAATGGGAATAATACATACCTACCTCACAGGATTATTGTAATGATCAAGTGAGAAACATGGATGTCAAAAAAATTTTAAACTGAAAAGTGCTATACAGATTTTAGCTGTTATTGTAATTGTAAAATATAACTTATAATACTGTAGCTTTCTCACAGTAATTTATTAAGTGATAGAGATACCCTGTTTTTCTTACCACATATGTAGGAAACTTGCAGCTGTTTCTTCACTCCTGGGAAACAAGGTTCACCAAAAGTAGCTGTATCTGCAAACAATGTACAGTTTTCTCTCTTTTGGCACTGTCTCAAGACTCTATGTAGAGCATCAGGAGCTAAGCACTCTGTTGGTTATGATTCAAACAAACAAATAATTTGAGAGTTGGAAAGAAAAAAAGACATAGAATGCATAGGAGAACAAGAATAGGTATTTCTGCAATGCAGGCTTGAGAGTGTTTTTTTTTAAAAACATGCAAAATATTTTGAGGTCTCAAGGAAACAGAACTAAAAGGATGGTCTTGCAGTCAAAACAGTCTATTCAGGATATCACCACTGGGGTAAATGAATCTGGATACTGTTATCCTCTTTGTCACTTTACTTGAGATACAAATGATCATGGAAAGAATATCTACTGGATTGGCCTGACTTGGCTAGCATGCCCACTCCTTGGCTAGCAAATAGTATTGTCCCATTAGACTATAGTCATTGTTAATAATTTCCTAATAGGAAATTCAGGATGTTGGTAGGACGGGAAAATAGATGCTGGGCAACAGCAACAAATGCCCATTATTCTTGGATGGAAAGAGTAATCTTGATTTTTTTTCTCTGTCACATCATACTGCCAGGCTTTAACACAACACCAGGTCCAGAATTGTCTTTTGGCTTAGAGAGAAGCCAGCATCTTGGCTTATCTTCCCTAGGAAGCAAAACCATAGGACCTCCCAGGTTCTTGGAAAATATCAAATAGTGCCTAGTCTTAGGTTTTCTCTCCTCTGAAATGCATGAAAGAAACTCTTGTGATTTTTGTACTTGAAAACATGCAATACAATTTTTGTTTGCCAAGGGTTTTAAAGATTCTAATTTTCTCCAAGCTCCTACCAGCTCAAATTCTTTTTACTGCTCTGAATATAGAGTGTGCAGTGTATTATTTTAGATTTTCAGTATCTATATGTATTTAGCAATTAAAGATATTAGTACTGACTAGTGACTTGGAAAATGCTTGTGGCTAAAATTTTTAAATATTAATTTTCTTCTGTCTCTTACGGAAGAAGGAATTGAAGTGTAGATGAGGGAGCCAGGTCAGAGGTATCTTATGCTCTATCACTAGAGCAGAGTTTCTCAACCTTGGGACTATTGACTTTTAGGGCTGGATAATTCTTAGTTGTAGGGGGCTGTCTTGTGCATTGTACAATGTTTAACAGCATCCTTGACCTCTACCCACCAGATGTCAGTAACAACTGCCCCCAGTTGTGAGAACCAAACATGTTTCCAGACACAGTGTCTTTGGGAAAGAGGTTAAAATCACCTCTGATTGAGAATCGCTGGACCAGAGGTAAACTAAATAATCCTGTGCATAATCCTGTGTAATAGGGAAAAGGTGTATGAAGATTTTGCCCTGAACTATGCCAAGGTTTATGCAAATCAACAAAGGTTATTCAAAGCTTTTTGACCTGAAGCATTCAAGAAACATGCCTTCTACAGAACCATGAATATACCAGGAAGCAACACAATGCAACAATAATCACAGAGCAGCATCACTGAAAATGAGAGCAGTATAGGCCAAAGACAGAAATTATGGCACTGGAAATTGCACACAGACCCTATTTATTGATACTAAAGTTTCAGCACACTTCAGCAATAATGTGATACAATGTTGCATTATTAACTGAGAATGTCAATGTAACTGGGCTTTCCAATTAAATTCTTAAGAATGTTAATTTTTTCTATGGCATACACTTCAGAATAAATTGGAGTAGGCAGAGGCTACTGAGTTTGCACATTTTAAAACTAAGCATTGTCTTACACCCACACTGTCTCTGCAAAACATATAAGGCATAGCTTTCAAAACCAACATTTCTGTGGCCCTGAACTAGCTGATCAAGATTATACTCTTGCTCATAATATAGTTTTGAACCAGCTGAGAATGTACATGTTATATATTCAATGCTAGTCTGATAACATTGCTTATATGTTGGATATCGTAGTGATCTGGAATATATTAGTCCATTATTTAAAGTTCAGTAAGTCACTAATGTCGAACAGAGAATTTGGAAAAGTCTGTTGTAGATTTGTGTGTCTTCTATTTCCAACATACCTATGACAGGTCCATTTTTATTCATTACATCACATTCTTGTTTTCCTTCCATGAATTTGCCATAATTTGCAGAGAAAATTGTCAAGACAGATTTATTTCTGCACCGAAGCCTCAGCGTCCCATTCTCACATACTGTCTTTATTCGGTAGTTCACTAGGAAACAAGGTTGATACTTTAGATTCCCTTTCAAATTCAGTATTACATTCCAACATTTATATTTTTAAACTGTTTTGAAGCATTGATAGTTTAAGCCTCCTTAAAATGAGGAGAAATATATAATAGAGTCATCTGAACTTGTAGAAATCAGCTATCAGAAGGATTACAACCCAAATTTGGGATTCCATGAAAAATTTTTAAATAAGAGGAGGGTTAAAGCTCTTACTTTTAGGTAAATTTCAAATCTTTCTTTAATTATAAAATAGAAGTAAGCCTCTGTCACCAAGAAGTATTTTGTGTTTCTGGGTTACACAGCTTAAGGTATTATGCAGTGCTTTTTAAATTGCTAAGCATGAAAACAGAAACTGCTCTTAGAAATGAGCCCACAAACTATGTAGGTCCCATCCTTTTTGGTAAATTCCCTCTTGATTTTAAATACCGCTGTGAAACTTGCCTGGTCTACATTTATAAGATACTACAAGATACTTGTATGTGCCAGGACATGGATCTTGTCCAAACATTTGACTATTCACAGATATCTGACACCAGCGTTGGTCTTTGCACTCATCCAGGAGTTTCTTGTGAGGAAGGAAAAGAGAGAGAAATTACTGAATAAAAGTTCACATCAATGTGTTATTTCCACTAATGAATTTTACAAAATTTCAAAAAGTTAAATTCTTTAACTTTCCAATAAAATGTTTCTTCTTCCCCTGACATCTAGACATTCTATTTACTGAACTCTGAGAAGAGAATGTATATATAGTTATGGATTAGACATAAACACTAAGGCCTTGAATTACAGCTCTGTTACTTACTTGTTATGTGATTATCAACAAATTGCCTCTGTGAAATTGTATTTCTTTGTATGTTAAATAGAGATACGAATTCCTGGCACAAGTTAAGCAAAAGGCTATTTTCAGATCTAATTTATACAGAAATGAAAGCTTTTAATATATGGACAAGTTGAATACTCTCTGGTTCTGGAAATGGTTAAAAACACCAGGTAGCCGAACAATTATTGTGGTTAGTTAAAATGGGAATGAGAGAGGCAGCACTTAAAGGTGAGAAAAAAAACAAGAGAGCATGGTATCATGAGAACCAAAGGAACTGAGTGTTTAAAGAAAGGTGGAATGGTAGACTATGTCAAATGACACCAAGAAGTCACATTAGATTAAAACGTAAAAGTATCCATCAAAGGTAACTTCATGAGGATTAATAGTGACTTCAGTGGAGTTAGTGGTGGCAGGAATAAGATTAAGTGAATTGCTACCAAGAAAGTAAAGATGGAGAGTGTATTCTCTCAAGCAGATAAGGATTAAATGATGTCAGTCAGGAAGCTGCTTATATATTAGCCTCTAGGGAGAACTATAATGTTCTCAATTGATTCCAGGTATATTTTAGCTTCTATTAGATACTGCGCTCCTAGGAAGCTTCCCAAATGATAGATACCTTAATCCAGCTCTATCTAGGTCACCAATAACCTCTATCACTGAATAGCTGTGTAACCTTGGGAGAATCAGTTCGCCTATCTGATCATCAGTTTCCTCATCTATAAAATGATATTTAAAGATAGTTCCTACTTCACGTGGTTATGTGTATTAAAGGAGAGAATTCATGTACTGTGCCAAACAACATGCCTAGCACATAGTTAGTACTCAAAAATGTCAGCTATTATTATATGAGAGAGGAAGGGAAATGGTCAAATTAAGATTATGTAACTAAAATCAAAACTCTTCTAATCTAAATGGTGTAGTCAAGCCATCTATGATTAATTTCTTTCTTTTCCATTTTACTCACATTTCCCTGGTAATTACATATCTAATCTACTATTTTCTCAAATAAAATTAGATAGGTTTCCTTTTGAATGCAAAGTTACCGGGGCCCTTGCTGTCTGAGAAGTTGGATCTTACCTGTCTAGCTGTGACTGACTCACAGGTGGCATTTTCACTGGTCTTACCAGTTAGAGTTGGACAAAAGTTTTCACCAGGGACTTTACGACCATAAAAAGCAGAAAGGATGCTGATAGATGTCTTTTGTGGGCAAGTGATTCCCAGTTTCTCTCCTTCACAGGCATGAGCTGTATGGTTCTTCAGGACTTTCTTTAGGTAGCCTGAGGGAACTTTAGAGATATAGACAATGGAGCAAAATACTGTGTAACTCCCAAACGATTTTGTGTAGGGTGAAGGACCTCCAATTTCATCTTGGCTAGCCCGCCACACAGTCCCTGAATATCTTTTACAGAATCCCAGCAATTGGTCCTCTGGCATCTGCTTAAACACCTTTTAGTAACAGGGAATTTGAAACATGGTTGTTGGATAGTTCTGTTAAAGTGTTTTCGCATGTTGACTGAAACCCTGGCCTCCCTTCTGCAACTTCTATTTAATGATCCTACTTCTATTACGTGGAGTTACATAGAACAGGACTGAACCCGCTTTCCCGTGATGCTTCCTTAGATGTTTAAGCACAGTGACTTTCTTGGACTTTCTTGGATCACAAACCAAATTTTCTCAACTTTTCTTCTTTCTAAATGGTTTTCAAACTCCTCACCATACGTGGAAATCTCTTATGAATCCTGTCTAGTTTGACAATAAACTTCTTAAGGTGCTGGAAACAATATCAGATGAGTCTGAACAAAATAGAGTACAATGTAGTTTCTGGCAGTTACTCTTTTCTTCTATTTTGAAACCCAGGATACTATTCCATGATCTCAAGTCTTATCAGCCTGCATCAGACACTTTTAATGAAATACACAGTATTTATTTCTCCCTTTATTTACTAACAGCAGCCCCATTTTTTGTGTGTGAGTGGCAGCAGTTTTCCCAACCCCAAGTGAGATATTTCCATTTCTTTGAATCATCTTCAATTTCCTTTATCAATGTTTTATACTTCTCAGTGTAAAGGTCTTTCACTGCCTTGGTTAAGTTTATTCTTAAGTATTTTATTTTCTTGTACGTGTTTTTTTGGGGGTTTTTTTGTTTGTTTTTGTTTTTGTTTTTGCGGTACATGGACTCTCACTGTTGTGGCCTCTCCTGTTGCGGAGCACATGCTCCGGACGCACAGGCTCAGCGGCCATGGCTCACGGGCCCAGCCACCCCGCGGCATGTGGGATCTTCCCGGACCGGGGCATGAACCCGTGTCCCCTGCATCGGCAGGCGGACTCAACCACTGCGCCACCAGGGAAGCCCTGTATGTGTTTTTAAATGAAATTGTTTTTTTACTTTTTATTTCTATTTCATTATTAAAGAAATGCAAGAGATTTTTGTACATTAATCTTGTATCCTGCTACCTTGTTGAATTCATTTATTAGTTCTAACAGTTTTTGTGTGGCTACTTCAGGGTTCTCTATATGCAGTATCATGTCATTTGCAAATAATGACATTTTTACTTCTTCCCTTCCAATTTGGATAACTTTAATTTCTTTTTCTTGTCTGATTGCTTGTCTAAGGCTTCAAATGCTATGTTGAATAGAAGTGGTGAGAGTGGGCATCCTTGTCTTATTCCTGAATTTAGCGGGAAGGCTTTCAGCTTTTCCCCATGGAGTATTATGTGGGGCTGTCATAAATGCCTTTTGTTATGTTGAGATATGTTCCCTCTATACCCACTTTGGTGAGAGTTTTTTTTTTATCATGAATGGATGTTGAATTTTGTCAAATGCTTTTTCTGGGTCTATTGAGTTGATCGTGTGGCTTTTGTCTTCCCTTTTGTTAATGTGGTGTATCACACTATTTGATTTCTATATGTTGAACCATCCTTGTGACCATGGAATGAATCCAACTTGATCATGTTGTATGATCCTTATATATCTCCTTGGATTCAGTTTGCTAATACTTTGTTGAGGATTTTTGCATCTATATTCATCAAAGATATTTGTCTGTAATTTTCTTATTTGGTAATGTCTTTGTCTGATTTTGGTATCAGGATGATGGTGGCTTCATAGAATGAATTTGGGAGTGTGCCCTACTCTTCCATTTTTTTGGAATAGTTTGAGAAGGATGGGTGTAAATTCTTTGTATGTTTGGTAGAATTCTCCAGTGAAGACATTCGGTCCTGGACTTTTGTCCAGGATAAAGCAGTCATATCAGTAGTGTAGAGTAATGTGAACTGAAAACTGTTAGAATTCTAGTCAAGCTAAAATATCACTGTAGATATCAAAAGTAGAGTAGACTAAGATGCAAGCAGACATAGAGCAGAACTAAAGGTAGTTAACTCACTCTAGCTAAAGACAATCAGGACAAATCTCAATATTTCCTGAAATTGAACAAAGAAAAAAGCAACTAATGTGAAGTTTAAGTTAAAAATTAATGAAGAACAAGAGAAAGGAAGAGCAGCTAGTTAACTCAGAAAAAGAGCATATCTTACAAAGTAATCTACATGGGCTTCCCTGGTGGTGCAGTGGTTGAGAGTCCGCCTGCCCATGCGGGGGGCGCGGGTTCGTGCCCCGGTCCAGGAGGATCCCGCGTGCCACGGAGTGGCTGGGCCCGTGGGCCGTGGCTGCTGGGCCTGCGCGTCCGGAGCCTGTGCTCCGTGGCGGGAGAGGCCACAGCAGTGAGAGGCCCGCATACCGCAAAAAAATAATAATAATCTAAAAAATACAGAATAAACTTTCTGAGTTTTTTTTTCCACAAAAGGGTCCTGTTTACAATAGTAGTAGGACATCACAAGGAGAGAACAAAGTTGGGTGGAAAGGAGATTCATAAAATAAGGTTGGTATAATATCTACTTTATGGATGAAAAAAATGAGTCTTAAATAATTCAAGAACAATGCATTGGTGTATAAAATCAAATTGTTGATAAAGATGAACTAGATAATCTTTTGCAGACAATGGTAAGCTAATATGTTGATATTTGATGTTTTTTGAGGAGTAGCCTACTATTGAACAAGCAGAAGAAATAAACAAATTTAAAGCTGGAAGAAAAATGTTCCTGAGCTGATGAAAGACATGCACATGAGAATGCACAAATTAAAAATGGAGCAAATAAGAAAGTTAAGAAACTAAGAAGTAAATGGATTAGGGAGAGAAGGTAAGGAAAGAAGATGATTACAGATTAAACCAACATAAGCAGCAAAGATAAGTCATCATTACAGAAAATCACATATATTACAAGAAGGACTAGTATGAGAAATACTTTCAGAATACAGAGAGAATCAACAGGTGAAATTGATAAGAAATAAAAAAATATGTTATGGAGCTAGAACTCAAATCTAGGCTTTTGACTTTACACTGTTGCCTTCTGCTCTTGGATTCATGCACAACCACTCATCTTCAACTTTTATTGGTACATTTAGCTTATTTTAATTTCCTGTTACACTCTACACACCTATACCCATTCAAATGACCAGAACATAAATACTCTGATGAGGATCAGATCATATAATGTAGGGATCTTAGAATCACCTGTCATTAAAGCCAATTCTGATATATGATCTAATAGGAAAGGTATCAGCCTATGACTTAATGGGAAAGGTATACAAGTTCACAGAATCTCATACCCTACCTAAAATCTGTTCCAGAGTACAATGAAGCCTTTTACTGAGAAAATATGGAAAATAGTTCATCTATGACCTACCCAACAGGGAGGGCCTGAGGGGAGAAGGTGGAATCCCACACAGGCATGGAATCTAACAATCCTGCCCTTGCAAAATGTAAACAACTCCCCAGTCAGAAGAGACAGAAGCTTTCAATTCCTCACATCCTCTTTGGTGAACTGGTACCCTCCATCCTTTGTGCTCTCTACCTTTTGACCAATTTCTGAACTTCTCAGGTGCAGAACCCTCAACTCATCTCTTATTTATACCCTGATGCCCCCTCCTCACATCTGCTACTTGGTACTAGATCTTGAGAACTGACCTCCTCTTTCCTTTCTCCCTCAATTACTTAATCTCTCTCTGTCTGAAGTTACTCTTCTACGAAAAGGTAATAATAAGTATGAGTTTGGCTCTGGATCCTAGTGGCTTTGAGTTACGATCGTATTTTCTAGAGTTGGAACAAGAACCTTATTATACTTTCAATGACAACAAAAATACAATCCTCAAAAATGAAACAAATTTAAAAAGATAGTAGCATTAAATTTGGCATTTAAACTCTTGACTCAACTAAATAATAGTAACAATAAGTTTCCAACATTAAATCATGAGCCACCATCTTGCTTCAGAATAAACTGAAGAACAGTTAACAATTTAGTTATCTCACAAGCTCTAGTGATGCTGTGAATAATACAAATCATCATATTGTTTAAAAGAGTGGATTTGGCTTTTCCACTTACTTGTTCCCAGAGTCAACCACAGTTTCCCTATCTATATAGCAAGGAAAGAATACATTTTCCTGACACTTAGGCCACGGCTGATGTTCACCAGTGTCACTTTATGTAATGTCCCCAAGAGTCCTCTGGAGGGAAGCAGAGGGAAGGGCTGTCAAGAGCTGTGGCTACATAAACCAAATGGAAAGGTATATTTGTAGTGAATTTTGTTAATATAGGCATAAAATCCTCCAAATCTGATACAGTCTGTCTCCCGCTGACAAGATATCTGGCCTAAATCATTAAGGTAATTGTGTTAAGGATCTACTTTGCTCTGCTGGTGAAGAATCATTTTTCTGTTCTCCAGGAAAGTATTTAATCTTGAACCCATTTCTTTCTCTGAAGTAATTTTTCTATAACCTGGGCTCTGGGGATAGTTTCAGTATCAACAGGAAGAAGCCTAACTCTGAAACATTCACAAAAGCCAAATAATATTCAGACCTCTGCAGAAAAGAGGTATTTGGTATCTCTCTCAGAAGACTTCATAGGCCATTCATTCTTGACTTCCTTTTCTTGCTTTAGCAGTTCCCTGACAGCATACAATTTCCTTCTGCAGATAAACACAAGGCTCTCATGTCCGCAGAACAGCAAGAAATGCTTGGGAAAGTGGAGTTTTTTTCAAGTGCATCTCTTGGGTTTATAATGAGGAACATCTCATCTTCTATCTTCTCACATCAATTTTCTTATTCTCCCTTACATTTCACTCCAAAATCAGCTTCATTCTCTGTGCTCTAAGAATACTTTGGCTCAGTGCAGCTCCCTTCCTCTTCACTGGTGCTGATCAGATGATATTAGGATGTATCAACTCACAGATGTTTTCTATACTCATTCCACAACAGTAATGAGTAATACCAAAATAACTAAATGTAATAACTAGTAACAGTAATAACTAAACGTGTGGTGGGTAGGGATGGAGACTGTCCTAGTACCAAAAGAAAAGAGAGCATCAGAAAGTATCAACTCACCTGAAAATTCTGGGACTGCTTCCAGCACAACTGCCAAATAGAGACAACTCAGCACTGATCGAAAATGCAAGCCTGTGCATCTCAGAAATTGTCCTAGAATAGCCATTTGGTGCCGTGTTTCCTCACTTGCCTGCATCTAGCTCACGATGGCACTGGGATTCAGAATCACTAGCCTCAAACTTCTAAAAGACCCTCATTGTCTATAAACAGAGTCCACTCTTTGTCTCTTGTGTGTGTGTGTGTGTGTGTGTGTGTGTGTGTGTGTGAGAGAGAGAGAGAGAGAGAGAGAGAGATCCATACCCAGAGAGAAAAAAGGAAAGATAAGAAGAAAAAGCAAAAAGAAAGACTATTTCTCACAGTTATGCAAAATGCATCATTTTAACTGATCATCTGAAGGGCCAACAGAGCCTAAGTAGGTATTATGCATTGAACTAGTTTATGGTTTTGGCTTTCACTAGAAAAATGAGGTCAGTTAAGAATATTGTAGTGACTTCCCTGGTGGCGCACTAGTTAAGAATCCGCCTGCCAATGCAGGGGTCACGGGTTCGAGCCCTGGTCCGGGAAGATCCCACATGCCACGGAGCAACTAAGCCCGTGCGCCACAACTACTGAGCCCACACGCCACAACTACTGAAGCCCATGTGCCTAGAGCCCGTGCTCCGCAATGAGAGGCCACCACAACGAAGAGTAGCCCCCGCTCGCAGCAACTAGAGAAAGCCCGCACACAGCAACTAAGACCCAATGCAGCCAAAAATAAATAAATTTATATTAAAAATGAATTAACATTGTAGTGACAAAAAAAGGGAAATAATGTACTTCTCTGCCTGCCTTAATCCCATCCACTTAATGTACTATAAGGTAGGTTTGATATGTAATGCAAAATTCTTGTCTATAGCCTAATGTTGTAGTACTGCAGCCCATGAAGTCAAACCATTACCTGTAGAGGGAACATATACACAAAGAAAATCCAAGAACTCACCTCCAGTTCAAGGGTCCCATACAAATATTACTTGAGTTTGTATTGCTGTGTGTGAAAATCTTTTTTTATAAAATAGAAACTAGGAAGTTGTTTGTATGTGTATAGATTATTAGTTCCTCATTATAAAATGTCTAAAATGATGATAAAGAAAAGTATTAACTAAAAATGTTAAATATAAATTAGGGGCTGAGGAAAATCCCTGAGTAAAAATAGTCTGTAACGTTAAATAAACATGATCAGAGAAGATAGAGATGGGAAAATATAAGATGTGACCATCTACCCTACTCAGTGAGTATTCAGCAGAAAGACTGATAGTCCAAGCCTCTACATATGACAGTACCAATCTGATGGTCTGAAAACCTTGAGAAAGTTGCTAAAAAAGGAAGCAAATTCTTGGCCTTTTACAAAGAACCCTCATCTCTATCTTTGGCTCTGGAATCCTAGGTAGGCCTGGAGAAACACTGTTAATTTTTTTAAACATTAAAGAGTTTAATTAAGATTTTTAAATTCCATAAATCATTGTACATATAAAAGAAATATATCTGGAGCAAGAAGTGGAATGGGGAATTAGATGCTGAGTTCTCATTCCCAATACATGAGCATGTGGAAACCTATTATACAAAGGCCACCAAGGAAAGAGGAGCAAAGAGTATTTTGAAACTGAATTCCAACTAAAACATGGTTCCAACATCTTTAAAATATTGATAGGACTTACTTTCAGCTCTGGCAACATAGCAGACTAATATGATGATCATACTGTGTATAAAAGCAACACATGACTATATGCTGGCTATAAGAAATGCTCCTTAACAATACAGATGAAGCTTGAGGACATTATGCTAAGTGAAATAAGACAGTCAGAAAGACAAATATGGCATGATTACACTTATACAAGGTATCTAAAGTAGTCAAATTTGTAGAATCAAAGAGTGCAATGGTAGTTGCCAAGTACTAAGGGGAGGGGGATATGGAGAGTTACTAATCAATGGGCATTGTTTCAGATAAGCAAGATGAATTAGTTCAAGATCTGCTGTATAACATTGTATCTATAATCAATGATAATATATTGTACAGTAAAAATGTATTGAGGATAGATCTCATTTTAAGGGTTATCACAATAAAATAAAAATTTAAAAAGAGACGCTTTCTAAATATGAGGACAAAGAAAGACTGAAAGTAAAAGTATAAATATGTACCATACAAACAAACAAGGCCTAAGAAAACTGGGATGGTTATTTAGATATGAGAAAAATTACAATTATGTTGGAGATTTTAATATCTCTCTATTGGCAAATTGAAAATATGCTCAACATCGTTAGTCGTTAGGTAATTGCAACTTAAAGCCACCATGAGATATCACTGTACATCCACCAGAATGGCTGAAACTAACCAGCTGACAACATCAAATTTTGGCAAGGAAAAATGAATGACCAGAACCCTCATACATAGTGAGAGTGTAAAATGGTACAAACACTTTGGAAAATAGCTTATCCGGTTTTTTTTTTTTACATCTTTATTGGAGTGTAATTGCTTTACAATGGTGTGTTAGTTTCTGCTCTATAACAAAGTGAATCAGTCATACATATGTTCCCATATCTCTTCCCTCTCGGGTCTCCCTCCCTCCCACCCTCCCTATCCCACCCCTCTAGGCGGTCACAAAGCACCGAGTTGATCTCCCTGTGCTATGCGGCTGCTTCCCACTAGCTATCTATTTTACATTTGGTAGTGTATATATGTCCATGCCTCTCTCTCGCTTTGTCACAGCTTCCCCTTCCCCCTCCCCATATCCTCAAGTCCATTCTCTAGTAGGTCTGTGTCTTTATTCCTGTCTTACCCCTAGGTTCTTCATGACATTTTTTCCCTTAAATTCCACATATATGTGTTAGCATATGGTACTTGTCTTTCTCTTTCTGACTTACTTCACTCTGTATGACAGACTCTAGGTCCATTCACCTCATTACAAATAGCTCAATTTCGTTTCTTTTTCTGGTTGAGTAATATTCCATTGTATATATGTGCCACATCTTCTTTATCCATTCATCCGATGATGGACACTTAGGTTGTTTCCATCTCCTGGCTATTGTAAATAGAGCTGCAATGAACATTGTGGTACATGACTCTTTTTGAATTATGGCTTTCTCAGGGTATATGTCCAGTAGTGGGATTGCTCTGTCATATGGTAGTTCTATTTGTAGTTTTTTAAGGAACCTCCATACTGTTCTCTGTAGTGGCTGTACCAATTCACATTCCCACCAGCCGTGCAAGAGGGTTCCCTTTTCTCCACACCCTCTCCAGCATTTATTGTTTCTAGATTTTTTGATGATGGCCATTCTGACTGGTGTGAGATGATATCTCATTGTAGTTTTGATTTGCATTTCTCTAATGATTAATGATGTTGAGCGTTCTTTCAGGTGTTTGTTGGCAGTCTGTATATCTTCTTTGGAGAAATGTCTATTTAGGTCTTCTACCCATTTTTGGATTGGGCTGTTTGTTTTTTTGTTATTGAGCTGCATGAGCTGCTTGTAAATTTTGGAGATTAATCCTTTGTCAGTTGCTTCATTTCCAAATATTTTCTCCAATTCTGAGGGTTGTCTTTTGGTCTTGTTTATGGTTTCCTTTGCCATGCAAAAGCTTGAAGTTTCATTAGGTCCCATTTGTTTATTTTTGTTTTTATTTCCAATTCTCTAGGGGGTGGGTGAAAAAGAATCTTGCTGTGATTTATATCATAGAGTGTTCTGCCTATGTTTTACTCTAAGAGTTTGATAGTTTCTGGTCTTACATTTAGATCTTTAATCCATTTTGAGCTTATTTTTATGTGTGGTGTTAGGGAGCAATCTAATCTCATACTTTTACATGTACCTGTCCAGTTTTCCCAGCACCACTTATTGAAGAGGCTGTCCTTTCTCCAGTGTACATTCCTGCCTCCTTTATCAAAGATAAGGTGACCATATGTGCGTGGGTTTATCTCTGGGCTTTCTATCCTCTTCCATTGATCTATATTTCTGTTTTTGTGCCAGTACATTACTGTCTTGATTACTGTAGCTTTGTAGTATAGTCTGAAGTCAGGGAGCCTGATTCCTCCAGCTTCATTTTTCATTCTCAAGATTGCTTTGGCTATTCGGGGTCTTTTGTGTTTCCATACAAATTGTGAAATTTTTTGTTCTAGTTCTGTGAAAAATGCCATTGGTAGTTTGATAGGGATTGCATTGAATCTGTAGATTGCTTTGAGTAGTAGAGTCATTTTCACAATGTTGATTCTTCCAATCCAAGAACATGGTATTTCCCTCCATCTATTTGTATCATCTTTAATTTCTTTCATCAGTGTGATAATTTTCTGCATACAGGTCTTTTGTCTCCTTAGGTAGGTTTATTCCTAGATATATTATTCTTTTTGTTGCAGTGGTAAATGGGAGTGTTTTCTTGATTTCAATTTCAGATTTTTCAGCATTAGTGTAAAGGAATGCGAGAAATTTCTGTGCATTAATTTTGTATCCTGCTACTTTACCAAATTCATTGATTAGCTCTAGTAGTTTTCTGGTAGCATCTTTAGGATTCTCTATGTATAGTGTCATGTCATCTGCAAACAGTGACAGCTTTACTTCTTCTTTTCTGATTTGTATTCCTTTTATTTCCTTTTCTTCTCTGATTGCTGTGGCTAAAACTTCCAAAGCTATGTTGAATAAGAGTGCTCAGCGTGGGCAACCTTATCTTCTTCCTGATCTTAGTGGAAAGGCTTTCAGTTTTTCACCATTGAGGACGATGTTGGCTGTGGGTTTGTCATATATGGCTTTTATTACGTTGAGGAAAGTTCCCTCTATGCCTACTTTCCTGCAGCTTTTTTATCATAAATGGGTATTGAATTTTGTCGAAAACTTTCTCTGCATCTATTGAGATGATCATATGGTTTTCCTCCTTCAATTTGTTAATATGGTGTATCACATTGATTGATTTGCATAGATTGAAGAATCCTTGCCTTCCTGGAATAAACCCCACTTGATCATGGTGTATGATCCTTTTAATGTGCTGTTGGATTCTGTTTGCTAGTATTTTGTTGCGGATTTTTGCATCTATGTTCATCAGTGATATTGGTCTGTTGTTTTCTTTCTTTGTGACATCTTTGTCTGGTTTTGGTATCAGAGTGATTGTGGCCTCATAGAATGAGTTTGGAAGTGTTCCTCTCTCTGCTATATTTTGGAAGAGTTTGAGAAGGATAGGTGTTAGCTCTTCTCTAAATGTTTGATAGAATTCGCCTGTGAACCCATCTGGTCCTGGGCTTTTGTTTGTTGGAAGATTTTTAATCACAGTTTCAATTTCAGTGCTTGTGATTAGTCTGTTCATATTTTCTATTTCTTCCTGATTCAGTCTTGGTAGTTTGCGCATTTCTAAGAATTTGTCCATTTCTTCCAGGTTGTCCATTTTATTGGCATAGAGTTGCTTGTAGTAATTTCTCTTGATCTTTTGTATTTCTGCAGTGTCAGTTGTTACTTCTCCTTTTTCATTTCTAATTTTATTGATTTGAGTCTTCTCCCTTTTTTTCTTGATGAATCTAGCTAATGGTTTATCAATTTTGTTTATCTTCTCAAAGAACCAGCTTTTAGTTTTATTGATCTTCATTTCTTTGTCATTTTTTTCTGATCTGATTTTTATGATTTCTTTCCTTCTGCTAACTTTGGTTTTTTTTTGTTCTTCTTTCTCTAATTGCTTTAGGTGCAAGGTTAGGTTGTTTATTCGAGATGTTTCCTGTTTCTTAAAGTAGGATTGTATTGCTATAAACTTCCCTCTTAGAACTGCTTTTGCTGCATCCCATAGGTTTTGGGTTGTCGTGTGTCCATTGTCATTTGTTTCTAGGTATTTTTTGATTTCCTCTTTGATTTCTTCAGTGATCACTTCGTTATTAAGTAGTGTATTGTTTAGTCCCCATGTGTTTGTATTTTTTATAGATCTTTTCCTGTAGCTGATATCTAGTCTCATAGCGTTGTGGTCGGAAAAGATACTTGATACAATTTCAATTTTCTTAAATTTACCAAGGCTTGATTTTTGACCCAAGATATGATCTATCCTAGAGAATGTTCCACGAGAACTTGAGGAAAATGTCTATTCTGTTGTTTTCGGATGGAATGTCCTATAAATATCAATTAAGTCTATTTTGTTTAATGTATCATTTAAAGCTTGTGTTTCCTGATTTATTTTCATTTTGGATAATCTGTCCATTGGTGAAAGTGGGGTGTTAAAGTCCCCTACTATGAATGTGTTACTGTTGATCTCCCCTTTTATGGTTGTTAGTATTTGCCTTATGTATTGAGGTGCTCCTATGTTGGGTGCATAAATATTTACAATTGTTATATCCTCTTCTTGGATCGATCCCTTGATCATTATGTAGTGTCCTTCTTTGTCTCTTGTAATAGTCTTTATTTTAAAGTCTATTTTGTCTGATATGAGAATTGCTACTCCAGCTTTCTTTTGGTTTCCATTTGCATGGAATATCTTTTCCCATCCCCTTACTTTCAGTCTGTATGTGTCTCTAGGTCTGAAGTGGGTCTCTTGTAGACAGCATATATATGGGTCTTGTTTTTGTATCCATTCAGCCAATCTGCGTCTTTTGGTGGGAGAATTTAGTCCATTTATATTTAAGGTAATTATCGATATGTATGTTCCCATTCCCATTTTCTTAATTGTTTTGGGTTTGTTATTATAGGTCTTTTCCTTCTCTTGTGTTTCTTGCCTAGGGAAGTTCCTTTAGCATTTGTTGTAAAGCTGGTTTGGTGTTGCTGAACTCTCTCAGCTTTTGCTTGTCTGTAAAGGTTTTAATTTCTCCATCAAATCTGAGTGAGATCCTTGCTGGGTAGAGTAATCTTGGTTGCAGGTTTTTCTCCTTCATCACTTTAAATATGTCCTGCCACTCCCTTCTGGTTTGCAGAGTTTCTGCTCAAAGATCAGCTGTTAACCTTATGCGGATTCCCTTGTGTATTATTTGTTGTTTTTCCCTTGCTGCTTTTAATATGTTTTCTTTGTATTTAAGTTTGATTAATATATGTCTTGGCATATTTCTCCTAGGACTTATCCTGTATGGGACTCTCTGTGCTTCCGGGACTTGATTAACTATTTCCTTTCCCATATTAGGGAAGTTTTCAACTATAATCTCTTCAAATATTTTCTCAGTCCCTTTCTTTTTCTCTTCTTCTTCTGGAACCCCTATAATTCGAATGTTGGTGTGTTTAATGTTGTCCCAGAGGTCTGTGAGACTGTTCTCAGTTCTTTTCATTCTTTTTTCTGTATTCTGCTCTGCAGTAGTTATTCCCGCTCTTTTAACTTCCAGGTCACTTATCCGTTCTTCTGCCTCAGTTATTCTGCTATTGATCCCATCTAAAGTATTTTTAATTCCATTTATTGTGTTGTTCATCGTTGCTTGTTTCATCTTTAGTTCTTCTAGGTCCTTGTTAAACGTTTCTTGCATTTTGTCTATTCTACTTCCAAGATTTTGGATCATCTTTACTATCATTATTCTGAATTCTTTTTCAGGTAGACTGCCTATTTCCTCTTCATTTGTTAGGTCTGGTGGGTTTTTATCTTGCTCCTTCATCTGCTGTGTGTTTTTCTGTCTTCTCATTTTGCTTATCTTACTGTGTTTGGAGTCTCCTTTTTGCAGGCTGCAGGTTCGTAGTTCCGGTTGTTTTTGGTGTCTGTCCCCAGTGGCTAAAGTTTGTTCAGTGGGCTGTGTAGGCTTCCTGGTGGAGGGGACTAGTGCCTGTGTTCTGGTGGATGAGGCTGGATCTTGTCTTTCTGGTGGGCAGGTCCACATCTGGTGGTGTGTTTTGGCGTGTCTGTGGCCTTATTATGATTTTAGGCAGCCTCTCTGCTAATGGGTGGGGTTGTGTTCCTGTCTTGGTAGTTGTTTGGCATAGTGTGTCCAGCACTGTAGCTTGCTGGTCGTTGAGTTAAGCTGTTTGCTGGTGTTGAGATGGAGATCTCTGGGAGATTTTCGCCATTTGATATTACGTGGAGCTGGGAGGTCTCTTGTGGACCAGTGTCCTGAAGTTGGCTCTCCCACCTCAGAGGCAAAGCACTGACTCCTGGCTGCAGCGCCAAGAGCCTTTCATCTACACAGTTCAGATTAAAAGGGAGAAAAAGCAGAAAGAAAGAAAGAAAGAAAGAAAGAAAGAAAGAAAGAAAGAAAGAAAGGAAGGAAGAAAGAAAGGAAAGAAAGAAGGAAGGGAGGGAGGGGGAGGGTGGAGGAAGGAAGGAAGGAAGGAAGGAGGGTAGGAAGGAAAGAAAGAAAGAAAGAAGGAAAGAAAGAAGATAAAATAAAGTAAGATAAAATAAATTAAAGTTATTAAAATAAAAAATGATTGTTAAGAAAAAAAATTTTTTTAAAGAAAAGCAAAAACAAAAAACGGATGGATAGAACCCTAGGACAAATGGGGAAAGCAAAGCTATACAGACAAAATCTCACACAGAAGCATACACATACACACTCACAAAGAGGAAAAGGGGAAAATATCATAAATCTTGCTCTCAAAGTCCACCTCCTCAATTTGGGATGATTCGTTGTCTATTCATGTATTCCGCAGATGAAGGGTACATCAAGTTGACTGTGGAGCTTTAATCCACTGCTCCTGAGGCTGCTGGAAGAGATTTCCCTTTCTCTTCTTTGTTCGCACAGCTCCCGGGGCTCAGCTTTGGATATGGCCCCGCCTCTGCATGTAGGTCACCGGAGGGCGTCTGTTCTTTGCTCAGACTGGGCGGGGTTAAAGGAGCCGCTGATTCGGGGACTCTGGCTCACTCAGGCCGGGGGGAGGTAGGGGCACGGAGTGCAGGGCGGGCCTGTGGCGGCAGAGGCCGGCGTGACGTTGCACCAGCCTGAGGCGCGCCGTGCGTTATCCCGGGGGAGTTGTCCCTGGATCCCAGGACCCTGGCTGTGGCGGGCTGCACAGGCTTCCCGGAAGTGGGGTGTGGATAGTGACCTGTGCTCACACACAGGCTTCTTGGTGGCGGCAGCAGCAGCCTTAGCATCTCATGCCCATCTCTGGGGTCCGCGCTGTTAGCCGCGGCTCGCGCCGTCTCTGGAGCTCCTTTAAGCGGTGCTCTTAATCTCCTCTCCTCACGCACCAGGAAACAGTGGGAAGAACAAGTCTCTTGCCTCTTTGGCAGGTGCAGACTTTTCCCTGGACTCCCTGCTGGCTAGCCATGGCGCACTAATCCCCTGCAGGCTGTGTTCACGCCGCCAACCCCAGTCCTCTCCCTGCGCTCCGACCGAAGCCCGAGCCTCAGCTCCCAGACCCGCCCGCCCCGGCGGGGGAGCAGACAAGCCTCTCGGGCTGGTGAGTGCCGGTCGGCACCGATCCTCTGTGCGGGAATCTCTCCGCTTTGCCCCCCGCACCCCTGTGGCTGCGCTCTCCTCCGTGGCTCCGAAGCTTCCCTCCCCGCCACCCGCAGCCTCCGCCTGCGAAGGGGCTTCTAGTGTGTGGAAACCTTTCCTCCACGGCTCCCTCCCAGTGGTGTAGGTGCCGTCCCTATTCTTTTGTCTCTGTTTATTCTTTTTTATTTTGCCCTACCCAGGTACGTGGGGGGTTTCTTGCCTTTTGGGAGGTCTGAGGTCTTCTGCCAGCATTCAGTAGGTGTTCTGTCGGAGCTGTTCCACGTGTAGATGTATTTCTGGTGTATCTGTGGGGAGGAAGGTGATCTCCGCATCTTACTCTTCCGCCATCTTCCCCTCTAGTATCTTTATCAGTTTTTCATAAAGCTAGATATACACCTAACCTATTACACAAACACTTTCACTTTTAGGAATTATCCAAGGAAAATGAAAAGATAAGTGTACACAGTAACATCAACACAGATGCTTATAGCAGCTTCTTTCATAATAATAAAGAACTGAAAACAGGCCAGATGTCCATCAACTGTTGAACGTATAAATCAAGTGTAGTTTACCAATATAGCTAAATAACACTAGGTGATAAAAAGGAATGAATCATTGATGCACACAGCCAACATAAGTGGATCTCAAAAGAGGCTTCATTGAAAGTATTTACATGTATGATTCCATTATTTGAAGTTCTAAAACAGACAAAAGCAATATGTGGTGAAAAAAATAAGAACAGTGGTTGCCCCTAGGGGATGAGGATGAGGCTAATTGGGAAGAGACCTGAGGAGCCTTTTCATATGACCCAGCAGTCCAGCTCCTGGGTATTTACCTGAGAGAAATGAAAATTTAAGTTCATACAAAAACTTATCCATGAATGTTCATATCAGCTTTATTAAAAATTTGCAAAACCTGGAAACAACCAAAATGTCCTACAATAGGCCAATGGGTAAACAAACTGTGGTACATGCACACAATGGAATACTACTCAACAATAGAACATAACTATTGATACACATAACAATCTAGATGAACCTCGAAAGCAGTATGTTTAGTGATAGGAGCCAACCTCAATAGCTGACACACTTTATGGATCCATTTGCAAGACATATGGGAAAGGCAGTTTTTTAGAGATGGAGAACAGAGCAGTGGTTGTCAAGGGTTAGGTCTGAAGAAAGAGTTTGACAACTGTTGAGAGTTTAGTTAAACTACTCCATAATATTGCAGCCTCTGCATTCTTTTTGTGGGGCTAAGGGGCCTGCAGGGGCCTTGGGTGCACTGAAACCTAACCTCAAGGGCATGCCCTGGATGGCAGCCAGCTAAGTCACAAGAAAGTGTAACTGATATGAGTTCCCCAAAGCCCCTGGTGATAAAAGAGTCTCTTCCGCCTCCCAGCTCCTTCCCCTTGTGGGTCCCTTAGATAGGACTCCAACAGAGCTTACGAAAACCCTACTCTTTTTATGGTTTTGAATTGCCAGTCTGGCCTTATCCAGGGAACCTCAGAAACACATCACCTATGGACCCTAATAAAGGCATAAGCTGCATGTCCTGCTGCTTGCCCTCTGCCTGTACCCTGCCTTGACCGCCTGTGTGGCCCTCCAGGTGTGCTGTGTACCTCATCCAGGACCTGTGAGTACAGTAATAAACTTCTCTATTTCACTTTCCCTTGTGGTCTTTGTTGAATCTTGGCTCACCATCCAACTCCCCACCCAGGACTCTACGTAACAAACGTTATTTTAGCAAAACTCAAGCACTTAAATGGGGCCAGCAGACCAGGGACTTTCCTGGGTTGCTGGAGCTGTTCCATATCCTGAATGTGGTGGTGGATACACACATATATACATGTGCTAAATTCGTAGAACTGGGCTCCAAAAGAGGGTGATATTATTGCATAATATTAAAAAAAAATAACAGAGTGCCATGGACTGCATGCAGTACTATCCCCACTACTTGGTAAATTCTTATTTTAGCACAACTATATTTTTATATATTTTAAAAATATATTTTATGTTATATATTATATATCAGGTTTATATATCAAATATATGTAATTTCTCTCTAACTCTTCTAACCACTATTCTGAAATGGTGGGCAGGTATTACACTCTCATTATTAAAAATGAAGAAATTAAATTTCATTAAAAGGCTAGTACGCTATCAGGGAAGCAGTAGTCATAAAGTTTCTCACTAATCAAAAATACGTAAGGCATAAACATATAGAATTAATTTTAAAACGTGGGTCTCACACGTGGTTACTACTCTAGCTTTCTATGCTAAACCGCCATTTCCACGGTGACATGCAAATTGAGTGATCGGAGGTGGAGCCTGGTCCAGCAAAAGTCACATATGCAAACTGAGATTTTGGGAGAAAAGCCTTTCCAGTGTCAAGATTCATATGCAGGAATCTTGAGGGTAGGGGCTGTGCCTGGTGCAAGCTTCGTATGCAAACAAGGGGTGCTGGGGTGGGGCCTGGCCGGGCGCCCGCCCACTGTTGCTAGGTTACAGCTTGTTCACGCAGGTTGCCAAGCAGGGCATCTCTTGGCATCTCTAGGGGAACACAACCAAAAACTCTTGACCCTGCATGACCCTAATTCCGACTTTGCCTATGTGTTGATTGTGTCCCGCCCACCCCAATCCCGATCACACCTCAATCTTCCCGTCAAAGCCCCTGCCCCATGGGATTCCATGCCAAGTGCTCTGTCCACCCACCCCTGCCTCCCGAACCCAGGGCGGTCAGTCACCTTGACACCTTCACCCTATCACGACACCGCCCTCGCGGTGTCGAGCGCCGCCGCAAGGAACCCCGTCCCTCTGGGAACTTTGGCCTGGCTCCAACTTGCTCAGAGCCAGTGGGGGAGCCTTCTGTTGTCCGGCCTCACCCCAGGCCCCAGTCCGCCCCCAGCCCTGCCGCAGCCAGCCTCTCCCACCCAGGGCCACCCCATGCACTGTCACCGTGGGAGACCGCTCCTCGCTGTGATCCCCGACTCCACGGCCCCCACCCCCCAACTCCGGCCAGACCCCCGCCCCCATCCCTCCGACGAGGGGTGTCCCACCACCACCACCCCCCACTCCAAGTGAGTGAAGCATGCACAGGGGGTCTCTTGAAACACTTTATTGACTCGCAGTGACTGTGCCCAAGGCGGCGGGCAGGCCGGGGCCGCCCGGGCTGTGTGGTCGGTCGGTGAGCGGGCCTGGCGCCTGATGGCCGTGCCCCTGGGGGCCGGGGACCCAGGTGTCGTTGGGCAGCTAGGGCTGGGCCGGGGCCACCTGGGAGATGGTGTTATAGTCCTGAACAAGTTGCTGAGCAGCGTATTGCTGTGGGCCGCCAAGTCCACCAGCTCCGGAGTGAGGCGCCTCCTGCCGCTGTTCTGGGCCTCATGGCGCACCAGCTCCAGGACCCTGGCTGCCAGGTACTGGATGATGGCCACTAGGTAGACAGGTGCGGACGAGCTCAGGCACTGGGCATAGTGGCCCTCCCGCAGGAGGTGCTCCATGTGGCTCACGGAGAAGGACAGCTCGGCTTGGGCGGTGCAGGAGTGGTGACCGGGTGACCCTCGATGGCCCCTCTTCCCCAGCATGCTGGCCATTGGGTGCGCTTTCTGCGACGGCCTCGCTCTGCGGTGTGCTGGGCGGCAGTGCAGCGGGATGAGGGGCGGTCGGTTGTGCCTGCTGGTCCCAACATCTCAAGACAACCGGTGTTCTCAGGCCCCTCCTCCATATCGTAGCGACCATAGGCTGGGCCCTCATTGGTCAGGGAGCACCCTGTGAGGTCACTGCTTTCCCATAACCCCTCCCCCACCCCACCTCACCCCGCCCCCACCCCCTCCACCAGGGTCCTGGGCCTGCAAAGAAATGACGCCGGCAGGATCCTGCTCGCTGTGCTCGCTGGACCCTCTCTTTGGTGGAACTCCCACTGTCCACCAGACGGGAACTTTGTACAGAGAAGGCAGCTAATGGCGACCATCCAGGGGCACCAAGTATACACTGGCGGTGCTGGGCCACCATCGTGACTATATATCTGCTTCCAAATGAATAATATTCCTGGCTGAATAATATTCAGCAGGCTGAATAACATTGCAATGCGTGGCTAGACCACACATGTTGTGTATCCGCTCAGCAGCTGATGTACATTTGGGTGACTTCCACCTTGTGCCCGTCGGGCATAGTGCTCTGGTGAACATTCCTGGGCAGGGTTCTGTTTGAACACCTGTTTTCAACTCAGTTGGGTTTACAACCCATGGGATAGATCTATGGGTTTATTTCTGGACTCCACTGATCTATGTGTCTATCCTTATGCTAGTAGCACATAGTTTTGATAACTGTAGCTTTGGACTAAGTTTTGAAATAGGGAAGTGTGAGTCCTCCAACTTTTTTCTTCTTTTCCAAGATTATTTTGGCTATTCGAGGTCACTTGAAATTCCGTATGCATTTAGGATTGGCTTTTACATTTCTGTAAAACAGAGCGTTGTGATTTCCATAGGGATTTCATTAAATCTCTAGACAACTTTGGGTGGGAATGCCATCTTAAAAGTATTAAGTCTTCCAGTCCACAAAATCTGCTGTCTTTCCCCTTTCTTTTTAAGGTCATCATTTTCTTTCAGCAGTGCTTTGTAGTTTTCGGTGCACAAGACTTGCACCTCCTTGGCTAAATTTATCTCTGTGTGTTTTATTCCTTTTGATGTTGTGTGAAATAGAACTGTTGTCAATTTCATTTTGGATTATTTTTTCATTGCTAGGATATGGAAACACAACAGATTTTTGTGTGTTGATCTTGTATACTGCAACTTGGTTGAATTCGTTTGTTAACTCTGATAGTGTTTTGTGGATTCTTTAGGGTTTCCTGTACAGAAGAGCATGTCATCTGAGAATAGAAGTAGTTTAACTTCCTTTCCAACTTCGATGCTTTTCATTTCTTTTTCTTGCCTCATTGCTCTGACTAGGACTTCCGTTACAGTCTTGAATAGAAGCACTGAAAGCAAGCATTCTTCTCTTGTTCCTGATGTTAGGGGAAATGCTTCCAGTATTCCACCATTGAGTATGACATTAGCTAGGGTATTTCATAAAAGCCTTTTATTTTGTTGAGGAATTTCCCTTCTATTCTTAGTTTGCTGGGTGTTTTTTGTTTGTTTGTTTTTTAATCATGAAAGTTGTTAGATTTTGTTGAATGCTTTTTCTGCATCAACTAAGATGATCATGAGGGTGTTTTCCCCCTTCATTTTATCAATGTGGTTTTGACTAATCAGTTTTCTTATGTTGAGCCATCCTTGCATTCCTGGGATAATTCCTATTTGGACATGGAATGTAATATTTATAATATGCTGCTGGATTCAGCTTGCTAGAATTCTTCCGAGGATTTTTGCATCGATATTCATAAAAGCTATTGGTCTGTAATTTTTCGTATATCTAAGAGTAGAATTGCAGTGTCATATGGTAATTCTATGTTTAACTTATTGAGGAACAACCACCCTACTGATTTCCACAGCAGCTCTACCATTTTTTCATTCCCAACAAGCAGTGTATGTGTGTCCCAATTTCTCCACATCTTCTCCAAAACTTGTTATTTTCTGGGGGTGTTTTTGCTTCGTTTTGCTTGTATTAGCTATCCTAGTGGGTGTGAACTGGTATCTCACAGTGATTTTGATTTGCATTTCTCTAATGGCTAAATACGTTGAGCATCCTTTCCTGTGCCTCTTCGGCATTTGTACATCTGCTTTGGAGGAATGCCTATTCAAGTCCTTTGCCCATTGTTTAACTGGGTTGCTTATCTTTTTGTTGTTGACTTGTAAGGTTTCTTTATGCGTTCTGGAAAATAGACCTTTCTCAGATATATGATTTGCAAATGTTTCTGCCATCCTATGGGTTGGGCTTCAAAGTGGCTCAGTAGTTGTGGTGCACGGGCTTAGTTGCTCCGCGGCATGTGTGATCTTCCCGGACCCGGACCAGGGCTTGAACCCGTGTCTCCTCTGCATTTGCAGGCGGATTCTTAACCACTGTGCCACGAGGGAAGCCCACTTCTTTTTAAACCAACGTTTAGACAGTGTCATTAGATAAACATCCTTTTCAATGCTAAAACCCGAGTCACTTGTGGCCTTTTCCTGGAAGAGATTTTTGCTGCTGTCAGGTTACAAGAACAGCATAAGAGGCCATTTTCTGGGCATGGAGCCCAGGATTCAAAGGGAAGCTCTAGAGAACATCTGGTCTGCTTGATATATCGAAACTGCATGTGTGTGTTTGTGTGTATGTGTTTCTCTCTGCTGACTCATAGCATTGAAGCCTCTTTGGAAACTTCCCCACCCTTCTAGCCAGCCAGTTTATACACACGCCATCGGCTCCTCCTTGATTCAAATGTTAGGTCAAGAGGAAGAAAGAGAACAAATTCAAGAGTTACTCTCAAGCGTCTAGAATTTTCTGCACCTCTTGAAGAGAGACTAGCCCAGCTCTGACTATTACAAGCTGGACTTTCCTCTTAAAGCACAACCTTCATTTAAGCCTTTGGATAAAACTGGAAGAAAAGAATCTGTGAGTACTGTGGACTGCACAGAAGGCAGGGGGCTGAAAACTGGCAATAAAAACAGAAAGATGGCAGACCTGAGGCCCAGCAGTCAAACAGACCCTGAAATTGAGCTTTTTGTGAAGGTAAGTTTTCTAGCTATAATGAGAGCATACAGAATGTATTATTCCTTGACACTGGACCTCAGCATTTTTTTTTAAGTCAACATTTCAGCTAGAGATAGGAAATAGTTTTGTAATTTTATACCTACTCTGAGTCCTAGAAGAATACCTGGGTGTTTGGCTGCTCTTATATAACAATAGAAAAACACCCCATCTGAAAAAAGCAAGAAGATATGGTAGAAAGACAACTAGACTGGCTGGTAGTTAGAACAAGTAAATTGTATTATTAGTGACTTCCTATGTAACCTTGGACAAATCCCTCCCTCCCTCTTTGTTTTTCCATCTGTACAATAAAGGAGCCTGACAAAATGATCCTTAAGGGCTTTCCAGTTCTCATAATCTGTGTTTTATGAGATATGTTTTGGAAGGCCTGAATGTGGGGAGGAGAGGGCCAAGAACGGCCTGAGAGCCTCATTCCCACACATGGTCCAAATAGAGCTTTCAAAAATTCTCCCACAATGGATGAACATCACAGCAGGGTCAAACGGACACTAGAGGAGAAAAAAGCCAGGAGTCTGTGTGCCTGTTATATGAGTAGGAGGTTTTTTGCCTTGGCTTTTTTTTTTTTTTTTTTAATGTCTTAACATTTCAGAAAAGCCCTTTGGAAAACCCCTAAAACAGGAGAAAGGAACATGTGTTTCTAAATTAGCTCATCAAGAAAAAGAAACAATTTTGTACGGGTTATTCCAAGTAGAAATTACATAGTTTCCTAAATCCTTGCTTATATTAACTATTTTTCTCTATATTTTCATTGACTATTGGAAGTATTGAGGATGGTAATAATAAAAACAAACTCTTATATCATGCTTAACCTTTTTCTAACACTTTATGTATATTATCTCATTTAGTCCTAACAACTTAGAAGATAGGTTAATAGTAGTAAAGTAGTATCATCAGTAGCAGTGGTGGTAATAGTACTCAAAACTTTAGTAATATTGTCCTCATGATTTCTAGGTAAGTAAGATAAGGAAATAAGGTTTAAGTAACTTGCCTCTAAAACTACATCACCTCTTGATGGCCTACAAAGGCATAAAATAAGGTGTGCTTACCAAATTTTAGGTTAAACATCTGTTGGCCAAAGTAATACTTTTACAATAATTTTAAAATATTTGACAACTGGTCACATATATACATCAAGGACATAATTAACCAGCCTTTACAAAATTATAGGCGACTCTTGAATTCCTGCATAGCAAAACAATCCAAGTAAGTGTTTGCTTGACTGTGGGGCATAAGAGCTACTTCTCCTATCTCTGGATTCTAGCAAAACATGTCACTGCTCAGACGCAACATAAGTAAGCCTTAACTTCCTAACTGACTTTTTATTATAACTACCAATTCCAAACCAGAGGTAATAAGTCTCTTCATAGGGTAACTAGTTTCTTTTGTCTAAACTTGTTTATTCAATCCAATCAAACTCCTGTAACCAGTTGTTGGCATTGATCTGTGTGTTTATCTTCATAGACTTCCCATAATTTGGATGGTAATCTAGACAGGGGAAGTTAGGAAATCACACGTTGGATGAGAAAATGTTAAATTAAATAATAACTTTCAGGTTAAAAACCTAATCATTTATTGAGTACTTATGGCAGGGGCTGTGCTAAGTGGTTTATTATTAACCCTATTTTATGGTTACAGAAACTAAAGCAAAAAGTAGCTAAGTAGCTTTGCATAAGGTCACATAGCTAGTAAATGGCAGGGTCAAGATTCCAGTCCCTTAAAATAGCTGTGCATAATTTTAATTCATTGTTTTCAACTTGGCACACTTTTTAGTAACATTTCCCAGAATTTCATTAGATGAAATCCTCTAGATGTTAGCTTATCTAATGACATTGATACAAGCCACAGATTTTCTGGAAGAACCTTTAGTATCATCTGATCTGGGTTTTTGTTTTGCTTTGCTTTGAGATGGATTCCAAAGATCTCTAGAAGTTTCATAGAAGAGGGGGAATAGGGGCTGAGAGGGGTGAAAATGTTAATGAGAAAATTTAAAAAGCACTACTGTTTACCAGTTGTATCTCCCTTATAATGTGGTATCTTTCTAAAGATTAAATGAGTCTGTAATTTCCCCAGCTATGTCTGGGGACCCTAGCACAATTTCCCAATGCCACTGATGGGATCCCTACAAGAAAGTAAGTCCTTTCCTGACACAATTAAGAATTTATATCACACCCCCCCATGTGTTCCATGGAGTGAGTGAAAACATTGCCTTTCAACTCTGAATGATTTGGGCAAGATTTATATCCAGGAACTAAGAACAAAGGATTTTCTAAAAGAACACATTTTGTTTTCTCTAAATGCAGAGTTTATCTTATTGGTTTGTTGTTCATTGATAAATGGAGTTTTTGTGTTCTCTACCAGTCTAAAATTAAGTTTTCATAGATTTGTACATAACATTATAGACTCTAACATTTGGGCCAAAATCCTGAATGTAATATTTTTGTCTTTATTGATAAATGTAAAATAGAAAAAGAGATGATACTCTTCTCTGAATGTTCAGACTATTTTCAAATTATCTTAGAACTATCATAAAGACTATTATAAAGACTGATTAATAAAAAATCCAATAAAACTATTAGATGGGAGAAAGCAGTGTTTAAGGAGTGTGGATTGTGGAGTAGACAGTCCTGGATTAGCTACATGAGAAGAGTGTATGGGTCATCAACTCTTGTCTAGCTGAGTGTACTTGAGCAAGTCAGCTTCTCTGAACTTCAATTTCCTCATCTGTAAAACAAGAGTAATGACAGAACCTACCTCACAGGATCATCTTCATTATAAGCATTAAATAAAATAAATTTTTAAGACACAGTAGTTGTTAACATAGCAAACATTCAATAAATGTCAGATGTTCCAGCCATTACTATTTTTCATGTTTAGAAACATAGATCACAAACACAAAGAGAAAAAGTTGTTTTGGTGAATGACCACATCGTGGTAGTTTTCACATCCATTTCTCCAGGTGGTGGGTCAAAAAGATCTTGCTGTGATTTTTGTCATAGAGTGTTCTGCCTATGTTTTCCTCTAAGAGTTTTATAGTGTCTGGCCTTACATTTAGGTCTTTAATCCATTTTGAGTTTATTTTTGTGTATGGTGTTAGGGAGTGTTCTAATTTCATTCTTTTACGTGTAGCTGTCCAGTTTTCCCAGCACCACTTATGGAAGAGCCTGTCTTTTTTCCATTGTATATTCATACATTTTGTGTAGTGGCACTTTAAATCAGCATTATTATAAACAGAAAAAAATTCAGTTTTCCTGTAAAATTGTGCTACATTTCCCCCACACCTCACTGTTTCGCTTTTCCTTTTGCCAAAGGCAACCCACCCTTCCTGCTGTATCTATTATCAGACTTCATTCTTCTTCCTGCCTAATCAAGTTTCCATTCACTAACCCCAGTTATGATTGGATCTTTAGCTTGACTTCTGTTACAAAAGAAATTCAGCTGCCAAGGTGGTTGCCTCTTCCCATACCTCTTCACTCCCTGACGCCACAAAAGAGCAACAATAAACATTATTTCCTCTGTTGTACTCACTGCCAGGAAAAGGAAAATTTACCAAAAAATAAGAATTATGTCCAAGATCAAGGTGTCAGTATGGTCAGTTTCTGGTGAGAACTCTCTTCCTGGTTTATTATAGATAGGTGCCTTCTTGCTGTGACCTTATATGCATAGTTGTTGGGGGAAATGAAGAAAGAGAGAAAGAAAAAGGGAGAGAGAGCTCTGGTTTCTTCTTATAAGGGCATTAATCCCATCACAAGGGTTCTACCCTCATGACCTCATCTAAACCAATCACTTCCCAAACACCTCACCTCCAACTACCATCACGTTGGGGGACAGGGATTCGACATTTTAATTTGGGGGGAACACAATTCACAAATCCAAAGTAGATAGCAGTGCACTTCACAGGATTAGGAACTCTAAAGAGTAGGTAAGTGTGTGGAGTAAAGAAAAGGGAAAGAATTCACTTTGGGACATGTTGAGATTGAGGTGTCTAAAACTTGGATCTCCCCTCAGGAGACAACATCAGCTATAGCCTTCTCAAGGAGAGGCTCCCCTTTCTTCCTCATTTCTGTTACCACTGAGGGTGGCGATAAGGTAGATGTCTTTAGATGTCCTTGCTCCTCATTCTTGTTTCCAGACCATTCTATCTCTCCCATCCAGAGAAATATCTCGGTTGTCTCATAATATCAGACTAAACCAACCACTACCCCTCCTTGTTATAGTAGTCTTCCCAATCCCAGGTCACTTTCCCTTACTTCTTAAGGATTTTATTTCCCGGATCATTGTCACACTCTTCAAGACTATGCCTATCATAATTCTTGGTGATTTTAATATCTACACAAATGACCCTTCCAACACTCTGTCCTCTCACATCCTTGGCTTTCTGTCCTCCAGTGACCTTGTTCTTCATAATCTCTCAGGCACTCCCTTCCATGGTTATACCCTTACCTTTGTCATTGCAACGTCTGCAATCGCTAAATAATATCATTTATTTGAGGGGTTTTTGTTCTTCTTTTTGAACTTTTCCATTTTAATACACTTTATTGAGGTATAATTTACATAAAGTAAGATGTGCTCATTTTTCACTGAAGTGTCTCTGATTTACAATGTTGTGTTAATTTCTGCTGTACAGCAAAGTGATTCAATTACATATATATATATATATATGTATACATACAAATCCTTTTTCATATTCTTTTCCATTATGGTTTATCACAGGATATTGAATATAGTTCCCTATGCTTTACAGTAGAACCTTGTTGTTTATCCATTCTCTACATACTAGTTTGCATCTGCTAATCCCAAACTCCCAATCCATCCCTCCCCCACCCTCTTTCCCCTTGGCAACCACAAGTCTCTTCTCTATGTCTGTGACTCTGTTTCTGTTTCATAGCTATGTTCATTTGTGTCGTATTTTAGATTCCACATATGAGTGATATCATACGGTATTTGTCTTTCTCTTTCTGACTTACTTTGCTTAGTATGATAATCTCTAGGTCAATCCATGTTGCTGCAAATGGCATTATTTCATTTTTTATGGCTGAGTAGTGTTCCATCATATATATATATATATATGGTATATACTATATATATACCATTCCATTATATATGTATATTATATATACCATTCCATTATATATATAATGGATATATATATACATATATATATATATCACATCTTCTTAATCCATTCATCTGTCAATGGACACTTAAGTTGCTTCCATGTCTTGGCTATTCTAAATAGTGCTGCTATGAGCATACAGGTGCATTTTCAAATTATAGTTTTGTCTGGATACATGCCCAGGAGTAGGATTGCTGTATCATATGGTAACTCTGTTTAAATTTTTTAAGGAACCTCCATACTGTTCTCCATAGTGACTGCACCAATTTACATTCCCACCAGCAGTGTAGGAGGGTTCCCTTTTCTCCACACCCTCTCCAGCATTTATTATTTGTAGACTTTTAATGATGGCCATTCTGACCAGTATGAGGTGGTACCTCATTGTAGTTTTGATTTGCCTTTCTCTAATAATTTGCTATGTTGAGCAAAAGATGAATTTTTAAATGAGTGGTGTTAAGACAACTATTAACTATTTGTAAAATAATAAAATAAAAATAATAAATCTGGAGTCCCAATACATTCCTTATGCCAAAATAAATTCTAAATAGATGAAACAAATGCAAAAATGAAACCGTAAAGTTACTAGAAGAAAACATGAGGGAACATCTTTATAGTAAAACAAAATAAGAAAGTAATTTTTTTCTTTGCAATCTTGATGTACATAACAGCTGTGTAAGCAGATCAGGAAAACCAGATTTCATAAAGGAAAACAATATAAGATTTTATGTAAAATTTTAATTTTACATAAGGCATTGTTTAAAAATTACATGTAACTTTATCAAAAAGAGTTAGTGGCTTTAGTATACAAGTAATTTTTCCAAAGTAATAAGGAAAAGGTCATCACCTTAATAGATAAATATAAAATTGTCATGAACAAACAAGTCACAGAATAAAGAAATCAAAGTTCCAATGAAAATACTGAATATACCTTTCAAGAAGTAAATTTGGCAGGATCTATGAAAATGGAAAATGAACATAGTCTTTAGTCAGCATTCTGTTGTTATGTACTCATCACTCTGGTAATTTTACATACAATGAAATTATTTGCTTCATTATCTCTCTCTGCCCACAGATGGTAGAATTCATGAGATTAAGGACTACCAACTTTGTCTCTAGCAACTAGTTTATTTCCCAGCAGGCACTCAATACATACTTATTGAGCAAATGAATGAATGAAGCCTTTCTTTATCTTAATAGGCTGGAAGTGATGGGGAGAGTATTGGAAACTGTCCCTTTTGCCAACGCCTTTTTATGATCCTCTGGCTTAAAGGAGTTAAATTCAATGTGACTACTGTTGACATGACCAGGTAAGACAAATCAGGACATGTTTCATTCTGGGGATTAAAATCAGTAGACACCAATACAATGTTGGTGTTTGCATAATGTGTACTTTATCTAGAGGCCTAACTCTGCTTATTTTCAATAATCATAGAAAGCCTGAAGAGCTGAAGGACTTAGCCCCAGGCACAAATCCTCCCTTCCTGATATATAACAAGGAGTTGAAAACAGACTTCATTAAAATTGAGGAGTTCCTAGAGCACACACTGGCTCCTCCAAGGTACAACATTTTTACAGGATATTATTGTTCTTGAGATAATCTATTTTATTGTCTTATTTATTGCAGATTGAGGATTCTTCTAAACATCTAACTCTTTTTCAATTTCAGACTTCTCTTTTGCTATCTTTCTAGAAAAGTTTGCAAAGATCCCCCGATCACTCCATGTATGATTAGAAAACTTTACTACATAATTATTTATTTAACATATGTAAAGCTATTAAAACTTTATGTGATGCAAGTAGTATATTAGGAATGGGCAAAGGATAGACTTGGAAATTTAGGAAGGACAAGTAAATTTAGGCCACATTTAATTTTATCCATGTTATTTGATCCATAATGAAGTTTGGGGACATTTATACTGACAGAAGTCAGACTTATTTTATTGTAGAACCCTCAGAAGATCTACAATTTTGAAACAGCCTTTAATTCAGTCTGATCTCTTAGCTCTACAGGTTGAGAAATATTATGTCTATCACACATAAACTTCCCCCCTTCAACTTCAAATACACAGACAGTCAATATAATATTTCAAATTATTTTTAAAATGCATAGCTTGCTTAAAATAAGAAAGTAAATTCTCTGTAGTCTAGAAATAGAGAAGAAACCTATGGTGGGTTAGCAGTGAGGGCATGGGGTAATAGCACTGTATAGTCCATGAGGACTGGTCAGGACTAGTCCATTATACCACTGATGGCATGAAGATAGAACATACCCAACACAAGAAAACCAAGAAACAGGTCTCTCACAGTTAGCCAGAGGCCATAACTGCACTGACTACACTTGAATGACAGCTGTATGTCTCTGCCCACCCAGGATAGTATCTGGAAACAATAAGCCTACTGTATTCATTTTTTATTTCTGTGCAACAAACTCAGTGTCTTAAAACGTCACTCATTTATTATCCCACAGTTTTCACTGGTCAGAAGTCTGGCTGTAAACTTAAAACTGCTCTAAAAACTAACGTCTTATCATTACACATACATATGATAAATAAAAGGTTCTATCAGTCCAAAATTCTTCCTACCTAAGAAATTAGGGATACTATTTTAGATTCTTTTCTGTGTACCTATACTATGTCTCTTTCATTCATTATTGGTGGCTTCTTATATTTTAAGCACCAGCTCCAAGTGTTGAGTCTTATTTTGTTCTTTTCTCCTCATCCATCCTCCTCTATTACTGCCTCCCCTCAAACCATCTCTCCAACCTTTTCTTGCTCCCAAAGGTTAACTAGTGAAAAAATCTATTGTGTTATCTTTCCATACCCGTTTTTATGTTCATATAAGCACAATAACAAATTCCCTTTCCTTCCAGTTTTTTACCACTACAAACAGTGCTATAAATAACATCCTTGCTCATATGTCCTTATGTACTGGTGTTTTTATTCCCGTGGAATAGATTTCCAGCAGTAAAATTCAAATGGTATATATCTTTTAAAATTTTTACTGCTTTATCCATCAGTGTATAAGTATACACTTTTCCCACATATCTGTAGTACTATGCGTTATCACTCTTTTAAAATTCATGGCAAGCTGACGGGTGTAGTGATATCTCACTGATACTTTAGTTTGCATTTCCCTGAATAATAGGTGAATTAGAACATCTTTACACATGTTGGTTGAGCATTTGGTTTTGTTCTGTGAATTACCTTGTCAAATTCTTCTGATTTTCTCTTAGCTTATGTATCATTTAGGGATTGCATTCAACTCTAACTAGTGGCCCAAAAAGTAGTGGTTTAGATAAATATGGGTTTTATTTTTCTTACATAATAAGACACCAAGAATGAGGCATTGTAAGGATAGAATGACAGCTCCATAATTTCACTGGCGACCCAGGCTCTATCTAATATTTCTTCTCTGCCATTCTTCAGGTGAGTTTTCCAGTCTTAAGTTTAATTCACGGTGACAATATGTCTGCTGGAATTCCAGGCAACAGATCTAAGTCCCACACAGGAAGAAGGAGAAGGGCAAAGGGCAAAAGATGCAAGTCAGCTTTAAGGAGCTTTCACAGAAGCCACATTCAACAAGTTCCATTAACATCTCATTATTCAGAAGTAATTCACATAGTCATACCTAAATACAAAGGGAAGCTAGGAAACATAGTTTTCATCCATGTTTATTGCCATCCCTAATAAAATAAGATTCAGTTAATGAGAGACAGAGAGAGAGGGAGAGAGGGAGAGGGAGAAAGTGGTACATAACTGTGTTATCTTCCATATTCTGTCCCTCTGACCATCCAAATAAATGTGTGTATCCTTATTCCCATACGTGGAACACACTTACTCCCAAGAGAGATAACTCCCAAGTCCCCTACAGTTACTGCATCCAGTTCAAAGTCCAGGATCTTTGAGCGATGCGCAACATCTCTCTTAGATATTAATGGTCGAACAGTCAAATAAATTAAAAGACAAGTTCTTTCCACCTTCTGCTTGACACACGCAATAGTCAGTGGTGGAGCAGGAATTGGATAACTGGAATAAAATCTTCCATTTTTAAAAGGAAATATAGGATAACACATAAAAATCCCTGGTTCATAATAGTTACCATTGTTGGAGAAAACAGCTGGAAGATATTTTCCAAGTTTTGGTGTTACAAACAATGCTAAAATGAACTTTCTTTTGACATGGTCCTCCAGAGTGGTTATTTAGTCTGCCACATTGCTGAATACAAGAGCTCTTCCATATAACCTTTGTTTCATCTAAAAATTTAAAACCTGTTAGATACCCACATCAATGAAAATGGTGGAGTAGGGAACTCCAAAATGTCATCCCTCCATAATAACAATTAATAGCCCAGCAAAAGCTGTCAGAATCAACTTTGCCAGAACTCTGGAATCTAACCAAAAATTTACAAGCAGCCTGGGGTTTCTTAATGAAGAATAAAGAAGCAAAATTTCAGTAATAGAGCCCTGTGGCATTTTAGGTTACCCTGTTACCATCCTCAACTACCCAGTTCTTTAGAAGCCTTAAAGAGAGCAGTCCACATTGCAGAAACAGGTTGCTTGTACCAGAGGACAGGATATGGACCTTATTCTCAAATAACTGTGGTTGTGTGGTTTGACCTGGTGGCACCTCGAGGGATTGACTCAAGGGTTTGCCTTTTTTTCACCTACTTTGGAGCTTCCTCAGGGCTGAGGCAGCTTCCCTGTTGGCACTCATGGAAGGCGTTTAGAAGCAAATGTATTAGCCACTGCCACATGGGACAAGGAATAAAACTTGGAGAAAGCAATAGACAAACTGAAAAGTCTGCAAAAAAAAGAGGCTGAGATGGGACTTCCCTGGTGGTGCAGTGGTTAAGAATCTGCCTGCCAATGTAGGGGCCACAGGTTCAAGCCCTGGTCCAGGAAGATTCCACATGCCATGGAGCAACTAAGCCCATGTGCCACAACTACTGAGCCCACGTGCCAAAACTACTGAGCTCACGAGCCATAACTACTGAAGTCCACGCACCTAGAGCCCATGCTGCACGACAAGAGAAGCCACTACAATGAGAACCCCATGCACCGCAATGAAGAGTAGCCCCTGCTTGCTGCAACTAGAGAAAGCCTGCGTGCAGAAATGAAGACCCAACGCAGCCAAAAATAAATAAATAAATTTATTTTTTAAAAAATAAAGAGGCTGAGACACTTGGAAGATAGTGGAATAAGGGCTTTAAATTAATGTATTCTAGGGAATCTAGAAGTCCAAGCACATGCCCAAGTCTCGACCTATGCGCAGAAAAAACAACCTGAGAAGACTTTAAGCTTTCACTTCTGGCTAAATTCAGGCACCGCATAAGTAGAAAAGTGAAGGCTAAGGCAGAATTATAAACTGCATACCTAAGCATTGAAGGAGTACCCAAACACAGAGCCAGCTTACAAACACCAGGAGAGCTTTTTATCCCTTGGTTTGTTGTTTGTTTGTTTGTATCTTTGTTTGTTTTGCTTCCAGGAGTTTAAGGAAATCTCTGTCAAATCAATAACTGACCAAAGATAATGAGAAAAAGATTTCAGTGGCCACACACAAGAAAGAACAGACTTTACAAAAATACTTCAGAAAATTCACTAAACAAATAAACAACAACACCCAAAAAAAGCAACAACAAACCCTATTTGTTGGAAGCGAAGGGAAGAATCTGTTTTCCAGAGTTTCCACATTATAATATTAAAGTGTCCTGTTTTCAAAATATATATATAAGGTATGTCAAAAAAAAAAGGGGGGGCTTCCCTGGGGGCACAGTGGTTGAGAATCTGCCTGCTAATTCAGGGGACATGGGTTCGAGCCCTGGTCTGGGAGGATCCCACATGCCGCGGAGCAACTAGACCCATGAGCCACAACTACAGAGCCTGTGCGTCTGGAGCCTGTGCTCTGCAACAAGAAAGGCTGCAATAGTGAGAGGCCCACGCACCACGATGAAGAGTGGCCCCTGCTTGCCACAACTAGAGATAGCCCTCACACAGAAACAAAGACCCAACACAGCAAAAATAAATAAATTAATTAATAAACTCCTACCCCCAACATCTTCTTAAAAAAAAAAAAAAACAAGAATGTGTGGCCCATTCACAGAAAAAAAGAAATTAATAGAAATTGTCCCTGAGGAAACCCAGACCCTGATTTAATAGACAGACTTTAAATCAACTGTCTTAAATATGTTTAGGTAGCTAAAGAAAACCATGGACAAAGAATTAAAGGAAATCAAGAAAACAATGTCTCAATAAAGAGAGAATATCAATAAAAAATATAAATAATAAAAAGGAATCAAATAGACATTCTGGAGTTGAAAAGTACAATAACTAAAATGAACAATTCACTAGAGGGTTCAACAGCAGATTTGAACAGACAGAAGAAAGAATCTGCAAAACTGAGCATAAGTTAATTGAGAGTATCCAGTCTAAGGAAAAGGAAGAAAATTAACAGAGCCTAACAGACCTGTTGGATACCATAAAATGTACAAAGATACACATGATAGGGAAGAGATGGCAGAGAGAAAGAGGCAGAAAGAATATCTGAGGAAACAATGGCTGAAGACTTCCCAAGTTTAATGAAAGACACAAACCTATAAATCCAAGAAGGTCAACAAACTCCAAGTGGAATAAACTTAAAGAGATCAACACCAAGATACATTATTATAAAATTATCTAAAGCCAAAGACATAATCTTGAAAGCATCAAGAAATAAATGACTCATCATGTAGAGGGGATTCTCAATAAGATTAACAGATAAGTTTCATCAGAAATCATGGAGACCAGAAGGCAGAGAGATGATATATATATTTAAAGTGCTGAGAGAGAAAATATCAACCAAGAATTCAATATCTGGCAAAAATATCCTTCAAAAATGAAAGAGAACTTAAGACATTCCACATGAACGAAAACTGAGGGATTTTGTTGCTAGTAGGCCTGCTCTGCAAGAAATGCTATCAGAAGTCCTTCAGGCAGAAATGAGAGGCCATTAGAAAGTAATTCAAAATCATATAAGAAATAAAAGAGCACCAGTAAAGGAAAAATAACACACATGATCATCTCAGTTGACACAGAAAAAGCATTTGACAAAATCCAACACCATGTTATGATAATACTCAACAAACTAGGACTAAAAGGGAGCTTCCTTAACCTGATAAAGGGAATCTATGAAAAACCCATGGATAACATCATACTTAAAAGTGAAGGATTGAAAACTTTCTCCCTAAGATCAGAAACAAGACAAATATGCCATTTTTGCCACTTCTACTCAACATTGTACTGAAAGTTCTAGCCAGAGCAATTATGCAAGAAAAAGAAATAAAAGTCATCCAAATTGGAAAGGAAAAAGTAAAATGATATTGACAGATATGATCTTTTACGTAGAAAATCCTTTAAAGTCCACTGAAATACTATTAGAACTAATAAAAATTCAGCACAGTTGCAAGATACAGATCAAAATACAATAAATAATTTTATTTCTATATACTGTCAATGAATCATCCAAAAAGTAAATTAGGAAAACAATTCCATTTTCAGTAGCATCAAAAATAATAAACTACTTAGAAATAAATTTAACCAAGGAAGAGAAAGACTTGTACATGAAGACTACAAACAATTGCTAAAATAACCTCCTAGCTTCTCATGGTTTTCCAGCAATCATTACCTTATATATACATAACTCCAACCCTCCATCTTCACACAGCATTCTCCCTGTGTCTCTGTCTCTTCATAAAGTGTTCTTTTTTAAGGACACCAGTCATATTGGATTAACGGGCCCACCTTACTCCATATGGCCTCATCTTAACTATTACAGCTGTAACAATCCTATTTCAAAATAAGGTTACATTATGAAGTATTGGAGTTTATGACTTCAACATACCTTTTTGGGGGGACACAATTCAACCTATACAAATATCCCATGTTCATGGATTAGAAGACCTAATATATTAATGTAGAAATATTCCCCAAAGTGATCTATTAATTCAATGCAATACCACCCAAAATTCCAATGGTGTTTTTACAGAAATGAAAAAGCCAATCCTCAAATTCATATGGAATTGCAAGAGATCACAAATAGCTAAAATAGTCTTTGATAAAGACAAAAAATTGGAGGACTCATGCTTCCTGATTTCAAAACTTACTACACAGCTACAGTAATCAAAACAATCAGTACTTGCATAATAATATACCATTGGAATAGAATTGAAAGTCCAAAAATAAACCCATACATCTGTGGTCAATTGATTTTCAAGAGTGCCAAAACCATTCAATGGTGAAAGAATAGTCTCTCCAACAAGTGGTGCTGGGACAGCTAGATATTCACATTGGCATGCCAAAGAATAAAGTTATACCCTTACCTCACATCATATACCAAAATCAACTTAAAATATATCAGACCTAATGTGTGGATTAAAACTATAATACTTTTAGAAGAAAATATAGAGGTAAATCTTCAAGACCTTGTATTTGGCAATGGATTCTTAGATATAACACCAAAAGCACATACAGCAAAAGAAGAAAATAGAAAAGTTAGATGATCTGGAAGATAGAATAATGGAAATAACCCAATCAGAACAGTAGAAAGAATTTTTTTTTTTAATGAGGAACGTTTAAGAGACCTCTGAGACAACATCAAGTGTACTAATATTCACATTATAGGGATCCCCAAAGGAGAAAAGAGAGAAAGGGATAGAAAGGTATTTGATGAAATCATGGCTGAAAATTTCCTAAAGCTGATGAAGGAAAAAGATTTCCAGGTACAGGAAGCACAGAGACTCCCAAACAAGATAAACCCAAAGAGACCCACACCAACACATATCATAGTTAAAATGGCAAAATTTAAAGATAAAGAGAGAATTCTAAAGGCAGCAAGAGAAAAAGAATATTTTTTTTCCACTTAGAAAAGACGCTTTAACACTTCTTTTAGGGTTGGTTTAGTATTGATGAGCTTTTTTAGTTTTTTCTTGTCTGAGAAGTTCTTTACCTCTCCTTCAATTCTGAATGATAACTTTGCTGGGTAGAGTATCCTAGGTTGTAGGTTTTCCCTTTCAGAACTTTAAATATATCATGTCACTCCCTTCTGGCCTGCAAAGTTTCTGCAGAAAAATAAGCTGATAGCCTTATGGCGGTTCCCTTGTATGTGACTAGTATCCAAAATATATAAAAGAACTCTTACAACTCAATAACAGAAAGCAAACAACCTAATTTTAAAATGGAAAGAGGATTTGAGTAGACAATTCTCCAGAGAATATATACAAGTGGCTAATAAGTACTTGCAAAGATACTTAATGTCATTAGTCATTATAGAAATGAAAATCAAAACCACAATGCCCATTTTTTTCACACACACACACACACACACACACACACACACACACTGTATTTTATTTTTACAAGCGATAAATAAACTGACACCAAGCATTGTAAATGGATGACCACAGCAATGATTGCAATTACCAAACACAAAACACACTCATACTATGTCATAATATTGACATTCAGTCCAGTAATCCTCCACTGTAACAACTCCTTTACTTTGCAGTGAAAATTGATTGTTATATTTTTTGCCTCTGAGTCCTTGTGGGATTTTTAAAAATTCAAACAGAAAGTCACAAAAATTATAATCATCCTCATCAGGTCACTCAGTCCCATGTAATTAATTTTTTTTCATCTTGATCTTTTGTTAGCACTTTTATGAATTCACTAGTTTTCCATTAGAGTTCTGAAAATGCTTATTCATTCAGTTCAGCAGTATAGTCAGTTACCAGAAATCTGTACTTGTCAGAGTCTTTTCCATGAATGCCTTGAAGATGAAACCCTTTTATAGGAACATTTCTGCATTTACAGAGAGTACACCCAGAACTGTCTGCAAATGACAAAAGACTTAAAAATTACCACAGTTAAAGATTTGATGATGGACTTCCCTGGTGGCACAGTGGTTGAGAGTCTGCCTCCTGATGCAGGGGACACGGGTTCGTGCACTGGTCTGGAAAGATCCCACATGCCATGGAGCGGCTGGGCCCATGAGCCATGGCCGCTGAGCCTGCACATCCAGAGCCTGTGCTCCACAACGGGAGAGGCCACAACAGTGAGAGGCCCACATACCGCAAAAAAAAAAAAAAAAAGATTTGATGAAAGTTCATAATAATTCAATTGACAAGGACATTTAATTATTTCTGAGATATACATTTTAAAGTCATAACTAGAATTATGACTTATAACATTATACCAGAACATATAAGATTTTTAGAAATTTCATGAAATGTCTAAAATATTTATATTAACATATTTCCATACAAATAACCCAAAAGAAAGTTTAGTATTAGTTGTTTTGTTTGTTTGTTCTTTTTTTTTGTACTGCAGGTTCTTATCAGCCATCAATTTTATACACATCAGTGTATACATGTCAATCCCAATCGCCCAATTCGGCACACCACCATCCCCACCCCACCGCGGTTTTCCCCCCTTGGTGTCCATATGTTTGTTCTCTACATCTGTGTCTCAGCTTCTGCCCTGAAAACTGGTTCATCTGTACCATTTTTCTAGGTTCCACATACATGCATTACTATACGATATTTCTTTTTCTCTTTCTGACTTACTTCACTCTGTATGACAGTCTCTAGATCCATCCACGTCTCAACAAATGACTCAGTTTTGTTCCTTTTTATGGCTGAGTAATATTCCATTGTATATATGTACCACAACTTCTTTATCCATTCATCTGTTGATGGGCATTTAGGTTGCTTCCATGACCTGGCTATTGTAAGTAGTGCTGCAATGAACATTGGGGTGCATGTATCTTTTGGAATTATGGTTTTCTCTGGGTAGATGCTCAGTAGTTGGATTGCTGGATCATATGGTAAATCTATTTTTAGTTTTTTAAGGAACCCCCATACTGTTCTCCATAGTGGCTGTATCAATTTACATTCCCACCAACAGTGCAAGAGGGTTCCCTTTTGTCCACACCCTCTCCAGCATTTGTTGTTTGTATATTTTCTGATGATGCCCATTCTAACTGGTGTGAGGCGATACCTCATTGTAGTTTTGATTTGCATTTCTCTAATAATTAGTGATGTTGAGCAGCTTTTCATGTGCTTCTTGGCCATCTGTATGTCTTCTTTGGAGAAATGTCTATTTAGGTCTGCTGCCCATTTTTGGATTTGGTTGTTTGTTTCTTTAATATTGAGCTGCATGAGCTGTTTATATAATTTGGAGATTAATCCTTTGTCAGTTGCTTCATTTGCAGCTATTTTCTCCCATTCTGAGGATTGTCTTTTAGTCTTGTTTATGGTGTCCTTTGCTGTGCAAAAGCTTTGAAGTTTCCTTAGGTCCCCTTTGTTTATTTTTGTTTTTATTTCCATTACTCTAGGAGGTGGATCCAAAAAGATCTTGCTGTGATTTATGTCAAAGAGTGTTCTTCCTATATTTTCCTCTAAGAGTTTTATAGTGTCTGGTCTTACATTTAGGTCTCTAATCCATTTTGAGTTTACTGTTGTGTATGCTGTCAGGGAGTGTTCTAATTTCATTCTTTTACATATAGCTGTCCAGTTTCCCAGCACCACTTATTGAAGAGACTGTCTTTTCTCCATTGTGTATCTTTGCATCTTTTGTCATAGATTAGTTGACCATAGGTGCGTGGGTTTACCTCTGGGCTTTCTATCTTGTTCCATTGATCTGTTTCTGTTTTTATGCCAGTACCATATTGCCTTGATTACTGTAGCTTTGTAGTATAGTCTGAAGTCAGGGAGTCTGATTACTCCAGCTCCGTTTTTTTCCCTTAAGACTGCTTTGGCTATTCGGAGTCTTTTGTGTCTCCATACAAATTTTAAGATGATTTGTTCTAGTTCTGTAAAAAAATGCCATTGGTAATTTGATAGGGATTGCATTGAATCTGTAGATTGCTTTGGGTAGTATAGTCATTTTCACAATATTGATTTTTCCAATCCAAGAACATGGTATATCTCTGCATCTATTTGTATCATCTTTAATTTCTTTCATCAGTGTCTTATAATTTTCTGCATACAGGTCTTTTGTCTCCTTAGGTAGGTTTATTCCTAGGTATTTTATTCTTTTTGTTGCAATGGTAAATAGGAGTGTTTTCTTGATTTCACTTTCAGATTTTTCAACATTAGTGTATAGGAATGCCAGGGATTTCTGTGCATTAATTTTGTATCCTGCTACTTTACCAAATTTGTTGATTAGCTCTAGTAGTTTTCTGGTAGCATCTTTAGGATTCTCTATGTATAGTATCTTGTCATCTGCAAACAGTGACAGCTTTACTTCTTCTTTTCTGATTTGGATTCCTTTTATTTCTTTTTCTTCTCTGATTGCTGTGGCTAAGACTTCCAAAACTATGTTGAATAATAGTGGTGAGAGTGGGCAACCTTGTCTTGTTCCTGATCTTAGTGGAAATGGTTTCAGTTTTTCACCATTGAGGATGGTATTAGCTGTAGGTTTGTCATATATGGCCTTTATCATGTTGAGATAATTTCCCTCTATGTCTACTTTCTGGAGGGTTTTTTATCATAAATGGGTATTGAATTTTGTTGATATATGGCCTTTATCATGTTGAGATAATTTCCCTCTATGTCTACTTTCTGGAGGGTTTTTTATCATAAATGGGTATTGAATTTTGTTGATATATGGCCTTTATCATGTTGAGATAACTTCCCTCTATGTCTACTTTCTGGAGGGTTTTTTATCATAAATGGGTATTGAATTTTGTCAAAAGCTTTCTCTGCATCTATTGAGGTGATCATATGGTTTTTCTCCTTCAATTCGTTAACATGGTGTATCACGTTGATTGATTTGTGTGTATTGAAGAATCCTTGCATTCCTGGGATAAACCCCACTTGATCATGGTGTATGATCCTTTTAATGTGCTGTTGGATTCTGTTTGCTAGTATTTTATTGAGGATTTTTGCATCTATGTTCATCAGTGACATTGGCCTGTAGTTTTCTTTCTTTGTGACCACTTATCGAAGACACTGTCTTTTCTCTATTGTATATTTTTGTCTCCTTTGTTGTAGATTATTTGACCATATGTGTGTGGGTTTATTTCTTGGTTCTCTATTCTATTCCACTGATTTATGTCTGTTTTTGTTCCAGTACCACACTGTTTTGATTACTGTAGCTTTGTAGTATAGTCTGATGTCAGAGACTGTGATACCTCCAGCTTTGTTCTTTTCTTTCTCAAGATTGTTTTGGTATTTGGGGGTCTTTTGTGGTTCCATATAAATTTTAGGATTATTTGTTCTTAGTTCTGTGGAAAATGTCAGGGTATTTTGATAGGGATTGCATTAAAACTGTAGATTGCTTGGGTAGTGTGGACATTTTAACAATAGTAATTCTTCCAATCCAAGAACACAAGATGTTTTTCCATTTCTTTGTATCATTTTCAAATTCCCTCATCAATGTTTATAGTTTTTAGAGTATAGGTGTTTCACCTCCTTGGTTAATTTTTTCTGAGGTATTTTATTCTTTTTGACATACCTGTAAGTTGGATTGTTTCCTTAATTTCTCTTTCTAATAGTTCTTTATTAGAGTATAGAAAAGCAACAGATTTCTGTATATTAATCATGTATCCTGCAACTTTAGTGTATTCATTTCTTAGTTCTAATACATATTCAAACAGAAACACATGCACAAATGTTCATAGCAACAGTATTCGCACTAGATAAAAGCTGAAAACAAAACAAATGTCCATCAACTGATTACCAGATAAACAAAATGTGGTATATCCATACAATGAAATATTATTCATCCATAAAAAGGAATGAAGTGCTGATACATACTAGAATAAGGATGAGCCTTGAAGCATTATACTAAGTGAAAGAAGCCAAACACAAAAGGCCATGCATTTTATGATTCCATTTACGTGAAATGTCCAGTATAAACAAGTCCATAGAGACAGAAAGATTAGTGATTCTAGGAGTGAATGGGGAGTAACTGCTTAATGGGGACACAGCTTCCTTTTTGAGTGATGAAAATGTTCTGGAACTAGATAGGGGTGATGGGTGCACAACACTGTGAATGTACTAAAAATCTCAATGAATTGTACACTTTAAAATGGTTTAAATGGTGAGTTTCATGTTATGTGAATTTTACCTCAATTTAAAAAATACTATTGGGTTTTAATTGAAATTACATTTAATTTGTATTACTATTTATACAAATTTCATTTTTATTATGTGACTTCTTCCCATCAGAGGACATGTTTTGAGTATTTGTTTGGGTATCATCTTATGTTCTTTTTTAAAAATCGAGGTATAGGGCTTCCCTGGTGGCACAGTGGTTGAGAGTCCGCCTGCCGATGCAGGGGACACGGGTTCGCACCCCGGTCCGGGAAGATCCCACGTGCCGCGGAGTGGCTGGGCCCGTGAGCCATGGCTGCTGAGCCTGCGCGTCCGGAGCCTGTGCTCCGCAACGGGAGAGGTCACAACAGTGAGAGGCCCGCGTACCGAAAAAAAAATATTGAGGTATAATTGTCATATAACATTGTGTAAGTTTAAGGTATACAACAAATTGATTCGATACATTTATATAGTGCAAAATGATCACCACCATAGCATCAGCTAACACCTCTATTCCATCACATAATTATCATCTATTTTTAGTCGTGATAATGGTTAAGATCTAGTCTATTAGCAACTTTGAAGTTTATAATATAGTATTGTTGACTATAATCACTATGCAGCGGATTCGACTTCTTGGATTTATTTACTAGTTGAAAGTTTTTACTCTTAAATAACATCTCCCCAATTCCTCCAGCCCCCAGCATTCTACTCTCTATATTTATGAGTTTGGCTTTTTTAGAGTGTACATATAAGTGATTCATACAGTATTTGTCTTTCTCTGTCCGACTTCACTTACTACAGTGCTCTCAAGATCCATTCATGTCAGCACAAATGGCAGGATTTCCTTCTTTCTCATGGCTAATATTCCATTTTGTGTGTGTGTGTGTGTGTGTGTGTGTGTAAAACCACATCTTCTTTATCTATTCATCCACTGATGGACACTTAGGTTATGAACCTAAATGTCTGTTTTATGTTCTTTGATGAGATTTTGTAGTGTTTTTTTTTATATTGATTCTATACCTTTTGCATTAAATTATTTCTAAATATTTTATACTTCTGTCACTATTGTAAGTGGAATATGCTACTAATATCCATTTCGTTCGGGTTATTGCTAACATAGAAAAGCTATTTCTTTAATGTTTGATTTGTATTTAGCCATCTTACCAAAATAGCTCATTAATTCTAGTAATTGTTTTTCTATACTTTCTTGGTTTTTCTAAGTATACAATTATATTGTTACTTCTCTTACAATAATTATACTGATTGCTTTATGTTGTTGTCTTCCTCCACTTGCTAAATCCTCAAAAAACTGTCAACTATAATAGTAATTGTAGGCATTTCTGTCTTGTTCCTAAACTTAATGTAAAAACTGTAGAGTCACCATTTAGAATGATGTTTTTTCTTGTCTTACTGATCAGTACATTCAGCACAATGTTGAAGTGCAGTAGTGATCATGATTATCTTCATACTTTACTGATTTTAAAGGAAATAGTGCTAACATTTCACCATTTAAAATGATGCTTGCTGAAAATTTTTGATGGATACTTTTGACCAAGTTAAAGAAATTAATAAATTCATTTAACAAATATTTACTGAATACTTAATAAGTGTCAGGTACTATTCTAGGCACTTGGGACACATCAGTGAATAAAATGGGCAAAAGCTCTCTGCCCTAGCAGAGCTTACATTTTAGTTAAGGAAGACAGCAAATAAGCAAGATAAAAAGCAAAATATAAACTATTTTAGATGATGATAAATACTAAGAAAAAGTAAAGCAAGGGAGGGAAGTAGTGAGTGTTAGGGCCAGGGGAGAGGTTGCAATGTCCGATAAGGTGGCCAGAGAAAGTCCTCACTTAGGAGGATATATCAGATTAAAATACCTGAAAGAAGAGGGGGAGAGGGCCATGTGCATAAATGAGGGAAAGCACTTTATTTAGGGGCAGACCAAGTGAAAAGGACCTGGGGTGGGAGCTTGTCAGGCCTATTTGAAGAAGAGCAAGGAGGTCAGTGTGAAGTGAAGTAAGGAAGAGAGTAGGAAGAGATGAGAGCAGAAGGTAAGCTTGGGTCAGATCACACTGGCCCTTGTAGACCACTGTGAAGACTTGGGCTCTGAGTCTGAATGATATGGAGACATTGCAAGGTAATGAGTAGGAAAGAGACATGATATGACTTAAGTTTTAACGTGACTGCTCTGGCAGCAGGTGGAGAATATCCTGGGAGTGTGAGGGATAAGCATGGGAGAGGGGGGATAATCAAAAAGTGTTGCAGTAATATAGGCTTTGGACCAGGCAGGGAGCAGTGGAGGTGGTGAGTAGTGGACAGATTCTGGATACATTTTGAAAGGTAGTCTGGCTGGAGTTGCTAATGGATCAAATGTGGGCATGGAGAGAAAGAGGGATCAAAGAAGATGGCTAAGTGTTTGGCTCAACCACTTCTAGTTGCTAGTGTGGGGTTTTATGAATAGGAATTGATTTTCACTGAACACTTTTGGGGCATCTATTCATGATCATACGGTTTTCCTTATTTAATTTGTGAATGTGGTAAATTACATTATTACATTACTTTAATTTATTATGCTAAATTAACTGTGTATTACTAAGAGGAGGACATCTTGGCTACTTTTCCCCCATCCTCTCCATCCTCTTTATTCTTTTATGTATTTTGTTATTTGAAGCCACGTTTTTTCCTACTACTTATCTTTGAAAATGTATTACCACCATATCTTCTGCCAAACAGGCTTTTAGGAGCAAGTATGGGGACCCAACAGCCATTTGAAACATTGTTTCTATAGATAAATGAGCTTTGAATTCCAAACAGCTGGCTTCCCTGTGAACTTCAGAAGCTAAAGTATTCTCAGAGTGGGAAAAAAACATATTTCCAATGAAAGGTTTCTCAGCACCTTCAGTTTCCGGCACAATTTTCCAAAACTTCTCTCAGTAGAGTGCAACAAAGACACCAGGTCTATGTCTTGTTATGGGTGAATGTTATGTGCAGTGATGTTTCTTTTTAAGGTATCCTCACCTGAGTCCCAAGAACAAGGAGTCTTTTGATGTGGGCTGTAACCTCTTTGCCAAGTTTTCTGCATACATTAAGAACGCGCAAAAGGAGGCAAACAAGAGTAAGATACCTTTCTTTAAGTCTTTTCGTTTTTCTCACTCACATGCTCACTCTCATATTCTGCCTCAACTAAAATAGGGCTTTCCTGAATATATAGTATATATTGGGGAATACTCTTCATCTCACTCTCTGTTCTCTCTTCTGAAATTCCTTGCATGAAGTTTTATTGGATTTAGAATCTAATATTCAATATAGGAATCACCAACTTAGCTCTATTAGAACACTGACATGCCAGGGGTGAACTAACTGCTGGACTGTATTTCTTAACCCCCCCAACTTTCTCAGTCTTGTGTACCTTTAAGGTTTCTTAAACCATAGCACCTACCATTTCTCACAAACACTCTCGAATAGGTTTACTATTCTCTGAATCATGAGAGCTATTAGTCTCTGATTCCACTTTCTGACTCTTCTTGAGTGATAATATATATTACCTTTCTTTTTCTTTGACTCTCCTCCCAATTTACCTCCTCAAGAAGAGTCCAAAAATATGTCTACTCACCGTTTGATTAAACATCTGATTCTGTCTTATCAGTGGGTAGTTGAGCATTCTAGTTAAGTATATAGAGATGTCTAAATGTGTGAAAAGCATATTGGGAATGTATTTAGTCATGAAGACTGCACATTTATAAGTAACCGTTTGACTTCATTGCCTCAGATTTTGAAAAATCTCTGCTCAAAGAATTTAAGCGTCTGGATGACTACTTGAACACCCCACTTCTAGATGAAATTGATCCAGACAGTGCTGAGGAACTCACAGTTTCCAGAAGATTGTTCTTGGATGGGGATCAGCTGACACTGGCTGACTGCAGTTTGTTACCCAAACTGAACATTATTAAGGTAAGTCTTCATAGGGCAGGCTGAATGATTGAGAGGAGTTTGGGAGTTGCCAACAGGAAGCACAGTGACCATTCAGTGTGAGTTTTTATATGAGGGCTTTGTCATCATCATTATGCATAGGGTATGTCTCCTTTTTCTCCTCAGAGGAAAAATCCATAATGATCTTCTCTGGGAAGCATAAAAACTTCTTGTTTCTTTCTTCCTAAATCAGAAGGTGTTTTCCACTGTCTTGTCTATAAAACAAGGGTAATAGTACCCATTTCATAGAACTGTTGAGAAAATTAAATTAAGGCATATGGAATATTAGAAAAGTGTCTGGATCATAACAAGTGATAATAAAGTGAGCTATTAATATTATTATTAACTAATCGTTCATTTAACAAGCTTTTATTGAACAGACCTTATTTTATCTCAGGTCCTATGCCAGACACAAAGAATACATAAAGAAGTAAGACACTGTCGAACCCTAAACAGTGAAAAGATCTGTGCTCTTTTTCTGTGCTTCCTTCTTCTAAACATTCATAATTAAATACACCATAAATATAATAAAAATGATTACAAGCACGGAGTTTTGTCTACATTTGTAGACAAAACATTAAAATAGTAAATCCAAGATTCTTTAAGTTTATTTTGTAGTACTTTTTGTGTAGGTAACATGTCCTCAATGATCCTAATTTTTGACATATGTTTTTACACACTAGGCATTTTACTGATGCCCCTCACTACCGATTGCTTTTTCCTCTTTTTTTCCAAAACCCTAGGTTGCTGCAAAGAAATACCGTGATTTTGACATTCCAGGAGAATTCTCAGGAGTCTGGCGCTATCTCCACAATGCCTATGCCCGTGAAGAATTTACCCACACGTGTCCTGAAGACAAAGAAATTGAAAATACTTATGCAAGTGTGGCTAAGCAAAAGAGTTAGGACAGCTCTTTCAGTAGAAAAACCTCTCTTTTCACTTGTTATCATATTAGAAAATCTTTTGGAAATAAGAATATGGAAAATATGGTTTCCTCTATCCAACTTTCTTATGAAAAAGAATGCTATATTTTCTGTAGCTAGTTAATCCAAACTATCTGCTCACTGTGTATTTTAAAGGTCTTCATATTTTCATTTCGCCTTTTAATTCCCATGGCACAACCACTGCGATCTTAAGTGATATGGAAAGTATCAATATCTTTTGCTAGAATGCATCATGTGTGCAAGCTCAACAGATGGCTGAAGTTACAAATGACATACAGTCACAGTCTCAAACTGTTCCTTAGAAATATTTACATCTAAATCATTAAAACAATTTTACTAAGAAATTTGACTGACCAAAAGTTCTTGTTGCTGTCCATTAAAGGGTTAAGTAAACCATTCTTAAAGGATAATCACAAATCTTTCTACAGAATTTAAAATGTTCCATTACTATATGTACTCAAATATACATGTTAAAATACAATCAAATCACTCATATCTGAAAACAAAAACTGAACTTTACTTTAGCTCCTTCAAAAGAGAAACAAAGTTCAGCCTCAAAAAAGAGAGATAGGTGTTTTTAGAGGTCTTGGTGGGATTTACATAAAATTTATTTATTTATTTTCTGGCCATGCTGCGGGACATGTGGGTTTTAGTTCCCCAACCAGGGATGGAACCCATGCCCCCTGCAGTGGAAGCTCAGAGTCTTAACCACTGGACCACCAGGGAAGTCCCTAGATAAAATTTAAATAAAGCAGTGTTTTCATAGGTTCAAAGAAAAGTAAGGCAATGAGTAAAGAGTTAACAGGCCTGGAACAGGCACACGAAAAAATGCTCATCATCACTAATTATTAGAGAAATGCAAATCAAAACTACAATGAGGTACCAGCTCACACTGGTCAGAATGGCCATCATTAAAAAGTCTACAAATAAATGCTGGAGAGGGTGTGGAGGAAAGGGAACTCTCCTACACTGTTGGTGGGAATATAAGTTGGTACAGCTACTATGGAAAACAGTATGGAGGTTCCTCAAAAAAACTAAAAACAGAGTTGCCATATGATCCAGCAATCCCACTCCTGGGCATATACCCAGACAGAACTTTAATTTGAAAAGATACATGCACCCCTATTTTCATAGCAACACTATTCACAATAGCCAAGACATGGAAACAACCTAAATGTCCATCAACAGATGAATGGATAAAGAAGATGTGGTGTGTGTGTGTGTATAGATATAGATATAGATAGATAGATAGATATAGTGGAATATTACTCAGCCATAAAAAAGAATGAACTAATGTCACTTGCAGCAATGTGGATGGACCTAGAGATTGTCATACTAAGCGAAGTAAGTCAGAAAGAGAAAGACAAATATCATATGATATCACTTATATGTGGAATCTAAAATACGACATAAATCAACATATCTACGAAACAGACTCACAGACATAGGCAACAGACTTGTGGTTGCCAAAGGGGGGCTTGGGAGGGAATGATTGGGAGTGTGAGATTAGCAGAGGCAAACTATTATATATCAGATGGATGGATAAACAACAAGGTCCTACTGTATATAGCTCAGGGAAGTATATTCAATATCCTTTGATAAACCATAATGCAAAAGAATATGTATATACGTGTATGTATAACTGAGTCACTATGATGTACAGCAGAAATTAGCACAGCATTGTAAATCAACTATACTTCAATAAAATTAAAAAACAAAAAGAGTTAACAGGCCTGGGTATAGAAAGGGCTCAATGCACTGTCCTTGGAGCCAGAGTTAAGATAAATACATAATGTTGTGTCCCCTCTTTGATGGAAGACCCTGATCTGAGACAATTGTACCTGGACGAGATGGCAAGGTTGTGACTTCTCTGAACATCTCAGATCCTTTTATTCTCACTGATAGGATTTCAAAGAGTCAAGTTTTTTGAGATCTATGATTTTAAAGAACAAAGTTTCTCGGGACTTCCCTGGCGGTCCAGTGGTTAAGACTCCCTGCTTCCACTGCAGGGGGCACAGGTTCAACCCTGCTTGGGGAACTAAGATCCCACATGCCCCCCAGTGTGGAAAAAGAAAGAAACAAAGAAAGAAACAAAGAAAGAACAAAGTTTCTCAGTACCATGCCCTTAAACTCATTAATAGAAGGAGTCTTTTACAGATTACACCATACTTAAAAGTGTATTCATGTCATTGCAAAGCTGCAAGTAAGTCTTATCCAACCTCATAGGTACTGATACAGCTCAGAATTACCCTCCTAGACGAAAGGATTATTATCTTCTTAGATGACATTAATACAATTCAATTCAGTAACTACTTATTGAATACCTACTATGTTATTATTATTTAGTTATTTAATCTTCACAACAACTTCATGCCAAAGGAACAGTCCCTATTCTCATGAAACACACACTTCAATAATGGAGACAGGCAACTAGACGTGCAATTACAATACGTATGTGTTATGAAAAGAGTAAGCACAAGGCTACATAACAGAAGTACATCCTTATGTGTTCCCCCAGCCTGACCTCAAACAAGTTCCACTTGGTCATATAGCCTTTGCATAGCACAACCTCTGTGAAAATTCTTAGAGATGTGTTTTTATGAGAAGTTAAACTTTTTTCCCACTTGGGCAGACACATGACTCCAAAGCATGGTCCTGGATGAACGTAGCATCAACAACCTGTTCCCCTACTGACGTAAATTACCTAATATGAGAAAGGGAATTTTTATTCATTAGTGTCAAATTTTAAAAAATAAAAAGGAAAATTTTTTCTAATTGTGAAAGCATTACATGTTGGTGCAGACATAGATAGTAGTGGAATAGAGATTCTAAACATAGAGAGATGTATGAAAACTTACTATCTGATAATGTGGCATTTCTGATCAGTGGTGAAACACTAGAACACAATTCAGCTGTGTTTTTTGACACTTTATGAAAAGGATGGCCTTTCCTCCAGTGTCCCATAACATGTTCCTCATTTCTTTGTGAGAGCTCACCAGAAGCACCTTTAGCATTCATATTTCTAGTGACATTCTTGTCACGATGATATGTGTATTCTCCAAGATGACAGAATATTTCTCTACTGCTCTTCTCTCTTCTTTCTGAGCCCAGCCCTCGCCAGAATCAGCTATAATGTCCATATTTCTAGCATGCACCTCAAAACTCTTCCAGCCTCTATACATTGCCCACTTACAAAGTTGCTTCCACATGCTTAGCTATTTGTTAGGGCAGCGCCCCACTTCTCAGTACCAAAATTTGTCTTAGTCTGCTCAGGCTGCCATAACAAAATACCATAAACTGGCTGGCTTAAATAACAGACATTTATTTTTCATAATTCTGGAGGCAGAAGTCTGAGATCAGAGTGCCAACATGGTCAGATTCTGGCAAGAACTCTCACCCTGGTTTGCAGACAGCTGCCTTCTCACTGTATCCTCACATGGTGGAGACAGAGAGGAAGCAAGCTCTCTGTTGTCTCCACCTTCATGACCTCATCTAACCCTAATTATCTCCCAAAGGCCCCATCTCCAGATACAGTCACATTGGGGGGTTAGTGTTTCAACATATGAGTTCTGGTGGAGGGGGCACAATTTTAAAACAAGGCTGCCATTTATAATAAAGAAGTAGGTAAGTGTATAGCAGCCAAGTGTCTGGGGATAGGCTTTCTTTTATACAAGTTACAAACCTAAGATCACCTCCAAGATATGCTTTGTGATCAACACAGCTGGAAGGGCCTTGAGGTAAGGAACAAAATACCTTGTGAATTCAGCAGAGTAGGGGATGGTAGATTTGGTTTTCATAAGTTAGGAAACTTCAAAAAGACTATTCAATAAGACTTCCAGTTGCTGAAGGCAATGGTGGCTGCCTTGGTCTATGTCTCCCAATATTTCCTCCAAAAACAATACAGAATAACAAGAACACATTTTAAAAGGCACTAAAACCACATGGTAAACACAACTTGAAGACAGAAAAATACCCAAACCTCAATATAACTCTAAGTTAAAAGAAAAAAAAAGAAAAAAATGCCAAATCCCAGCAAGGACTTGATTCAGACTTTCAAAAAATTGATTAAAAAATGGAGAAAATTACTCAAACTATGAAAATAAATGGAAGATAAAATTATCTCAGAACTGAGGATAAATTAAAAGGTTCCCAAGCAAAAATAGACTCAAGAAAATTTAATAACATGCATGGAAAAAGGCAGGAAAATAACTGAGAAAATGACATTTAGAACGAAGTAAAAAGGATCAGAAAGACAAGCAAAAAAGGAATAGCAGTTGTAAAATTGGAATCACTGGGAAAGAAAAGCAAAACAATGGAACAGAATTAATATTTAAAAGATTTAAACCTATAATCCAAGAAAACTTTCCAAAATTAAAGACCTCAGTCCACACATTGAAAGGTCTCACTGGGTTCCTAGGAAAATTAAACAAACTGATCAATCCAAGGCATATCCTAGTAAAACTATTAGACATGAAAGATAAAGAAAATATATCCTTAAGACCTCTAAGCAAAAAGATCAAATAACCTGTGAAGGTAAATTAATTAACCTGGTGCCAGGCTTTCCAACACAACATACAAAGCAAGGAAGGCAACAATGAAGTAGCATTTTCAAGAAACTTAGGAAAGAGAGTGTGAGCCAAGAATTTTATATCCAGTGAAACTAGTCTTTAAATATCAAGGTTACAGAAAAAGAAAAAGTTTTAAACAAACCAGGACTTAGATAATGCTGTGTCAATGTGCCCATAAGCAATTTTTAAAAGGTATAGGTACTAACATTATGCAAACATTACTGTTTAGGGAAGTTATGTGATGGGTAAAATACTGTACTGTTTTTGAAACTTCTTTTGATTCTGTAATTACTTCAAAATAAAAAGTTTCAAAAAGGTATAAGTACAAAGGTACTTGTAGAAAAACTACAAACCTCTTTGAATGCTAAAATAAATAAGTAAATTTTAAAAGTAAGCATAGAAAGCACATCTTGTAGAGAAGGGAACATAAAATATAACATTGTACACATAATTGTAAGTTATGACTAAATTGAGGCAAGCATGTCAGTTAGATCAATAAATGTGAATGGGCTTAATTTATCCATTAAAAGAAGAAACTTTTCAATTTGACTCACAAAGCAAGAACCAATCATATGCTGCAGGCAACAGACCACAGAGAGCAAAATGATTGAAAAAAGCCAAAAATAAAAGAAGGGATAAAGACTTACAAGGCAAATGGAAACAATAAGAAATCGGGAGAGGGGTAGTGTTTCTTATATCAGACAAAGCAGAATTCAAGCCAAACATTGAATGTGACAAAGAAGGGTGCTTTTTGACACTAAAATCTGCAATTCAATATGAATCATATAACACAGTAACTAGTTTTATGAAGCAAAAAATATAGAAGATGTATAGAATCAGAGATAAAAACACACTAAAGATAGGAGACTTGAATATACCACTCTAAGCTCAAGTAGGCAAAAATTAAGTAATAACATAGAGGACCTAGACAACATAAAAATGTGGATCTTATGCATTGCATACACAGTATTAAAGAATACATCTTCTCAGGTGTCCACATCACAGAAATTGATTATATGTTAGGTCACAAAGATCAATAATTTCATAAAGTACAAATATTGCAAACAACACTGTCTGATCACAATAAAATAAAACTAGAAAGTATTAAAACATTTTTAAAAGGGCCTTCTGCCTGGGAATTTTATTTATTTATTTATTTTGATGTGGACCTTTTTAAAAATTTATTTATTTATTTATGGTTGCGTTGGGTCTTCATTGCTGTGCACAGACTTTCTCTAGTTGCGGTGCACATGCTTCACATTGTGGTGGCTTCTCTTGTTGCAGAGCATGGGCTCTAGGCATACGGGCTCAGTAGTTGTGGCTCGCAGGCTCTAGAGCGCAGGCTCAGTAGTTGTGGTGCACGGGTTTGGTTGCTCCGTGGCATGTGGGATCTTCCCAGACCAGAGCTCGAACCTGTGTCCCTTGCATTGGCAGGCGGATTCTTAACCACTGCACCACCAGGGAAGTCCCTGGGAATTATTTTTAAGACCTTTAGTTAAACAACTCTTGGTTGAAAGAAAAAATGCAAATTAAAATTACAGCATTTCTAAAACAAATGATGATATAAACATATCAGAATCTATGGGATGCATTTAAAGCAGTGATCAGAGGAAATGTTATAGCACTAATCACTGTTATCAGTAAAAAATGGAAGACTGAAAATAAATTATCAGTTCAACCCCCCCAAAATTTGCACAACAATGTGAGTATACTTAATAGCCCTGAACTGTACAAGCGTTTTCGGCTTCCCTGGGGGCGCAGTGGTTGAGAGTCCGCCTGCCGATGCAGGGGACACGGGTTCGTGACCCGGTCTGGGAAGATCCCACATGCCGCGGAGTGGCTGGGCCCGTAAGCCATGGCCGCTGAGCCTGCGCGTCCGGAGCCTGTGCTCCGCAGCGGGAGAGGCCACAACAGTGAGAGGCCCGCATACCGCAAAGAAAAAATAAATGGCACGTGAGGGCAGCGTCGTGATAGGGTGAAGGTGCCAAGGTGACCGACTGCCCTGGGTTTGGGAGGCAGGGGTAGGTGGACCGAGCGCTTGGCATGGACTCCCATGGGGTAGGGGCTTGACGGGAAGACTGAGACTTGATCCGGATTGGGGTGGGCAGGACACAATCAACACATAGGCAAAGTCGGAATTAGGGTCACGCAGGGTCAAGAGTTTTTGGTTGTGTTCCCCTAGAGATGCCAAGAGATGCCCTGCTTGGCAACCTGCATAAACAAGCTGTCAGCTACCGGTTGGAGCCCAGTTCTGGGTAGATCCCAAATGCCGCGGAGCAAGGTAGGCCGTGCGCCACAACTACTGAGCCTGTGCTCTAGAGCCCGAGAGCCACAACTACTGAAGCCCGCTCACCTAGAAGCCATGATCCACAACAAGAGAAGCCACCGCAATGAGAAGCCCGCGCACCACAAGGAAGAGTAGCCCCCGCTCGCCGAAACTAGAGAAAGCCCCTGCACAGCAACAAAGACCCAACATTGCCAAAAATAAATAAATTAAATAAATAAATTTGTTTAAAAAAGCTGTCACCTAGCAACAGGGGGCGCCCAGCCAGGCCCCGCCCCAGCACCATTGGTCCGCTCACAGAACCCCGGACAGCGGGCCAGGCCCCGCCCCAGGGCCCCCGATTTGCATACGCCACCCGCAGCCTGTCCCAGCCGGGCCTCCGTGCTTGCTATTTTGCATATCACCAGGGCGACGAGAGCTCCCGGCGGCCGAGCCGGCGCGGTCGCGTGGTGGGCCGGAGCCCGACGCAGGGCACGTCTCAGCCCGCCGCCGTCGCCCCGCACGTGCGCCCACTTGCGTCAGTGCGCCCGGAAGTGCAGAAGCGGCGATCATGGCGGCTTCCGCGGCCGGCCTGGGTGGCGGTGCGGGCCCCGGGCCTGAGGCCGGGGACTTCCTGGCGCGCTACCGCCAGGTGTGCAACAAGCTGAAGAAGCGGTTCCTGCGGAAGCCGAATGTGGCGGAGGCCGGCGAGCAGTTCGGCCAGCTGGGTCGCGAGCTGCGCGCACAGGAGTGCCTGCCGTACGCGGCCTGGTGCCAGCTGGCCGTGGCCCGCTGCCAGCAGGCGCTCTTCCACGGGCCCGGGGAGGCGCTGGCGCTGACGGAGGCCGCGCGCCTCTTCCTGCGGCAGGAGCGCGACGCGCGCCAGCGCTTGGCCTGCCCCGCCGCCTACGGGGAGCCGCTGCAGGCCGCTGCCGCCGCCCTGGGCGCCGCCGTGCGCCTGCACCTGGAGCTAGGCCAGCCGGCTGCCGCCGCCGCGCTCTGCCTCGAGCTGGCGGCCGCCCTGCGCGACCTGGGCCAGCCGGCCGCCGCCGCCGGCCACTTCCAACGCGCCGCGCAGCTGCAGCTGCCCCAGCTGCCCCTGGCCGCCCTGCAGGCGCTCGGCGACGCCGCGTCCTGCCAGCTGCTGGCGCGCGACTACAGCGGCGCCCTGGCGCTCTTCACGCGCATGCAGCTCCTGGCGCGGGAGCACGGCGGCCACCCGGTGCCGCCGCCGGGGCCGCAGCCCCCGCCGCAGCTGCAGCCCAAGCCGCCGGCGCCGCAGCCCGGGGCCGGCGCGGCCTCCGCCCCACCGCTCGCGCTGCTCCCGCCCGGCGCGGGGTCCACGGCCGCGGCCGCGCCCTCCCCCGCCGCGCTGGGCGCCTTCGCCGACGTGCTGGTCCGCTGCGAGGTGTCCCGCGTGCTGCTGCTGCTGCTGCTGCAGCCGCCGCCCGCCAAGCTCCTGCCGGAGCACGCGCACACCCTGGAGAAGTACTCCTGGGAGGCCTTCGACGGCCACGGGCAGGACAGCAGCGGCCCGCTTCCCGAGGAGCTCTTCCTGCTGCTGCAGTCCTTGGTCATGGCCACCCACGAGAAGGACACGGAAGCCGTCAAGTCGCTGCAGGTGGAGCTGTGGCCCCTGTTGAGCGCCGAGCAGAACCACCTCCTGCACCTCGTTCTGCAGGAAACCATCTCCCCGTCGGGCCAGGGGATCTGACGAGTCCCTCCCAGCGACTCTGTGCCTGTCCCCGAGCCTCACGCACCCGCCTGCACGTTTACGGGGACACAAGAGGCGTTGACCCGGCGCTTCTGCCTTTGCAGTGTATCTTACCCCTGTTGCCACCAGGGGAATGTGGTTGACTACAAGTTATGTTGTTTCCACAGTAGCGGCAGAAAAAAAACCATATGGTAGAATCGGAGTAGGGTCTCCGATTCTCTTCCCCAGAAACTGCAACAGAACCATGAGAGTCCCTTCCGCCCTCTTTCCTCTTCTGTTTTCACCCAACTGTCCCCACCCACCCCTCTTCCCCCGCAAGGCTCCCCTCCCCCCGCGTCCTTCTTTCCGACTGAGGGCTAATTTGCACAGCTCTGGCTCGCTACTTAAGCTGCATGATTTTTTCACGGTGACTCTGATTGCTTAGCGTATTTCCATGTCCGCCTGCATGATCGCCCAGTTCCCCCTGTGTTTCATGCGCCCCGTACGTGTTCGTGGGAATCATTGGATTCAATACTACGCTGTTGTCGCTACAGCCCTCAGTCCATGATAAAGCCATTCTGACCCTCCTAGCTTGTGGTTCGTATTTACCTTATCTGTAAAGTGGGAATAGCTTATCTACCTGGCAGGAGGCGGCAGGCAGAAGCAGATAGCTCCCTTTTAGCTCCAAGATGGATTCGTTCATTCGAAATGGACAGTGTGCCTGTGAATCTACAGAGATCATTTGCGATGTGGTCCTTTCTCAGCTGCAGTGCGAATGTGTTCGGTGCAGAGCGGGGTGGGAGTGGGGATGAGGGTGAGGGCGGGGTGGGCTCCAGAGCAGAGGTGTCAGACGTGCATTGGAGTTTTCAGTTCTGGCTCCATTTCGAGAGGTACGGGTAATCCACGTGGCAGCTTTTATTTGTAGTGCGGATCCTTCTACAAATCTCAGTTAACTCAAATATGTAAAATCAGCATGCTGCTTTGGTACTGTGTGATCGTGTGTATGCCAGACTGTGCCCTTGTTCCCCAAAAGCAGGATGGCGTTCCATTTTTAAACACTAAATTTCCAAGGCTTTTTGGTCCAAACGTTGCTTGCAAACCGACTTAGCTGTTTTCTCAAATTCAATTTTATTTCCTTTAGTGTTGAGAGTGATGGTAGGAACTCTTCAGAATATAATCTCATTCATTCGGCTTGGGAAAACGCATCCTTTGGGCTGAAGTTGTAGACAGCACTAATCTTTTGAGGTGAGATTTAAGGACACAGTTTGGGACCAGATCTTGGTTTTGCATGTTTGCGGGGGGAGCGGGAATATGTGGAGTGTTGTCACTATGAGTTAAGTGTCCCAAAGTGGATGGGGCTTTTAGGGTATTCCTTTCTACTTCTATTTCAGCAGTGTGGAAGCAGTGGCTAAGGAAATGTAGGGGAGGCCCATTTGAGGCAGATTCAGCCACCCTTCCTGTGCTCTCACTTGGCTGCCCGAAGGGTCTTTCCGAGCCCTAAAAGCCTAGTCCAGCTTGTTGCCAGAGTGGTAAGGGTGCGTGCTCCCTTGTGCTCTTGCTTTTGCTGGTACACTCTTGTCAGCCTGGGCTGCAGCTCTGGCCTCCTTCCTATTGTCCTTATGACAAGAATGCTTAGGAATTATGGACCGTGACTGGTGACAGCATTTGGGTTTGGGCGCAAGGAGAAGCCTCCTTAGACCTCTGGTCTAAACTCCTTGCTTTGAGGAGGTGGGGGGAGGGATTACCAGAGAGCCTGGTATTGGGTGTACAAGCAGTATTAGAGTTCTCCAGAGAAACAAAAACAACAGAATCAATCTCTCTCTTTCTCTCTCTGTCTCTCCTCCTTCCTTCCTTCTCTCTCTCTCTCTCTCTCTCTCTCTCCATATATATATATATATGTAATCATTCCATGATGTCAGTGTTTAACAATACCTATCTGTTTTAAAAGGTATATTTAAAAAATGAAGTATATAGAATCTCATTACAGATCAGCATTAACAGATGAACATTTGGATTGATTTTAATGGTAGGGAACACTAACTTTGAACCACAGTTAAGTAAAATGTTGTCCCCCCAAAATAACTAATCTTCACATGAATAGACCTGTATTACAAAAACATTATTATTATATTTTGAATTTCATCAATTTGTGGAAATTTTTAAATTCTCTTTTTGTATAGATACCTACATGATATTCTCAGTTTTTCCTCTTGGCCCATCAAGTTTTAAATATTTACTTCTTACCTCTTTGCAGAAGATTGCCAACCCTGACAGAATTGGCAACCCCTAGAGAGTGAATACTAAAAATACCTCCAGAAAATCCCAGAATTCAGTAAAGTTACAGGATATAAATCTAACAGAAATCAGTAGCCTTCATATATATACACAATAACCAGTTAGAGGACATGATGGTAGAGAAAATGACCATTTACAATAGCAGCAAGGAAGATGAAATATTTAGGAATAAACAACAAGAAATGTTCAAACCTGTACTAGAAAAAGCTTAAACACTCCTGAAAGACACAGATGAAAACTTCAACATACAGAAAGGCCTCCCTTGTTCTTGTTTAGGATGACTCAACACCATAAACATGTTAGTTCTCCATAAAGTAACTTATAAGTATATTGCAATTCCAGTAAAAGTTCCAACAAGCTTTTTGAGGGACCTAGACATATTGATACTAAGTTCATATGAAAAAGCAAACAAGAAAGAATAGCCAGGAAAACACTAAAAAGGAAAAACTATGAGGGAAGAGTAGACTGACAAGATATTAAAGTATATAATAAAGCATCCTTAAGTAAAACAGTGGGGTAGTGGTGTAGGAATAGGCAAACAGACCTGTGAAGTGAATAAAATGTCCTAAAATAGAGCCAGATAAATATGAAAATTTAGTGTAAGGTAAAGATAGCATCTCAAGTATCTAGAGAAAAGATGGACATTTTAATAAATGGTTCTGGGGGGCTTCCCTGGTGGCGCAATGGTTGAGAGTCCGCCTGCCGATGCAGGGGACACGGGTTCGTTCCCCGGTCCGGGAAGACCCCACATGCCACGGAGCGGCTGGGCCCGTGAGCCATGGCCGCTGAGCCTGCGCGTCCGGAGCCTGTGCTCCGCAACGGGAGAGGCCACAACAGTGAGAGGCCCGCGTAACGCAAAAAAAAAAAAAAACCAAACAAACCAATAAATGGTTCTGGGACAACTGGAAAGCTATTGAGAAAAAAAGATCCATATCTCACACCACACACAAAAATAAACTAGATATATAGGGGTCTAAATACTTAAAAATATACCGTACAAGTATCAGAAGGAAATATTACAAAATTTTTCTTTAGCCTTAGTGAAGGGAAATACTTTCTAACTATGACTTAAAATCAGATGCCGCAAAATTAAAAATTGGTAAATTTGACTTCATAAAATTTTTTTTTATGACAAACCTTTACATGGTTAAAAAAACAAAAAAGACAAACTGGGAAAAATATTTACAGCATATATTACAAATTAATAGCTAATATTTCTAATTTATGAATATATATTCATTTATATCTTTTACACATTTTTCCATTAAGATTTTGATCCTTTGTCCCATATATGTATATATGTGTGTGTGTGTGTATATATATATATATATATATATACACACACACACACACACATATATATGCTTATCTCTACAGAAGAAACACAGAAAGGTAAACAAGAAGCAAATAAAATTGGTTAGCTACAAGGGGTGAAAAGAAATTTTTTATAGTGTTGACTTTTGTAATCATGTTAATGTTCTACATAGTAAAAAGATAAAGTAAAATCAACAATGATAGGAGAACAATAATCGTAAAACAAACCAAAAAGATGAACTCAACTATACTTCAAATAATTAACAAACACTTTCAAGGAAAAAAGAAAAAAAACTCATGCCAGTATTTTTTTAATGCAATTCTTTGCCTATATAGTCTCAACCTGAAAAGAACTCAGAACATCAGTAATATCTTGAACCATTCTTAGCAGGCTTGCTTTATGAAGGGATATGGGAATAGCAATTCTGAAACATTCGTGTTTTTTTTTTAATTGTGAAGAAAAAAAGACTGTACTGATGAACATATTTGAAGTTGGGCACGGTAGTTGCCAAGGGAAAAAAGTGGAAGTGTATAAACAAGTCACAGTATAGTTTTCAAGAGTAATACATTAAAATTTCTTAGATTTGAAACTTTTAGAATATGTGAAATGAATGTCTACTGCAAACAGAGAAACACCTATCAAGAAAATTATAAAAATTTTATAAAGCAGAAATCTGTAGTATTTGAACCAAGACCACTCCCTCCCTTCCCACCCACCCCCAACCCCACTCATCGCTCCACTCCAGACTGCTGTAGCTTTCTCTTCCCTCCAGAGGGCTTTCTTCCTGGGAGGAGCAGTATATCAACATTTCTCATCCTGACCCCAACTATGTGTTGCTGAGGCTGAATCCCAGGCAAGTGCGGTTGAGAAGTGGCAGTTCTCCTCTTCCACTCAGCCCCCACTTACCAGACTGAGGCTCTACATTGGGTGCAGTGTGCTGAGAAGACTGGGGTCCTGATCATCTTGCTCTCTCCCTGGCTTATGAGTTGGTGGTTCCACTTCAGGCTGATGCCCCCTTCCAAATGTTCAACTCTTAGAGCAGGAGTGTCACTCAGAAAGAAGCTGGCCATTGTCCCCAATCCCAGTTCCAGAGCCCTGGCTCAGAGATTTTGCCCAGAGGGAGGAGCAGACCATAAAACAGCTAGCTCCTAATGTCTTCCCAAAGGAACTGATTTTATTTACAAGAGAGCATGGAGAAGCTCAAACCTAAGGACACCCTCAAGAACAGCGGCGGTTGTAGTGAAAGGCACTGGGTAGAAACTTGTGGATTCAATGAAAATACAGACTATCAGCCAGGTAGGAACCTTCCTGGGGTCAGAACAAATATCAAGCATGAACCTCAGAAACTATTCTTCAAAGGAGCTGCGATGTGATGATTGAATTAGTTTGAAGACCAATTTATGCTCCCAAGGCTTTGATGAAAACAATATATTATCAGCTGGCAATTTGTGGAGTTAAAGAAAGTCCTGCCAAAATCACTGTCATTCCAGGGTAAAACATCATCATGGGGGCGAGGGGACAGACTTCACTAATAATACAGGCCAGCTAGTCACTAAAGAAGAAGAAGAAGAAATTAACAATAACCAACCCTGGGGCGGGGAGTGGACCAACAGTCAGACTTACTACAATATATTGTCTAAAATATCTAGTTTCCAACAAAAAAAATTATGAGACATGCAAAGAAACAAAGTATGATTCATACACTGGGGGCGGGGAAGTAGGCAACAGAAACTGCCTGTGATAGCAAGTAGCTGTCAGATTTAACAGAAAAAGACTTCAAAGTAGTCATTACAAATATGTTCACAGAACTAAAGGAAAGCATGGTTTAAAAAGTAAAGGTCCATACGATGGCAATGTCACATCAAATATAGAATATCAATACAGGGATAGAAAAAAGAACCAAAAGGAAATTCTGGAGTTGAAAAGTACAATAACTGAAATAAATAATTCACTAGAGGGGTTCAACAGATTTCAACTAGCAGAAGAAAGAATTAGCAAATTTGAAGACAGTTCAATAGAGAGTATTGCAAGCTGAAAATGAGACAGAAAAAGAATGAAGAAAAATGAACAGAGTCTCAGAGAAATGTGGGACACCATCAAGTGCACCGACGTAGGCGTAATGAGAATACCAGAAGAGAGAGAAGAGTAGAAAAAATGTCCAAAAAAATATCAGAAAACGTCCTAAATTTATTGAAAAACAATAACCCACACATCCCAAGAAACTCAATGAACTTCTAGTAGCATAAAGATAATGAGATTCACAAATAGATACATCATAGTAAAAATTCTGAAAATCAAAGAAATGATTAAAGTCAAAGAGAAAATCTTGAATGTAACAAGAAAAAAAATGACTCATCACTTAAAGGGGAACACCAACAAGATTAACAGTCAAGGACTTCCCTGGTGGTGTAGTGGTTAAGAATCTGCCTGCCAATGCAGGGGACATGGGTTCGATCCCTGGTCCGGGAAGATCCCACATGCCGCAGAGCAACTAAGCCCATGTGCCACAACTACTGAGCCTGCGCTCTAGAGCCTGCGAGCCACAACTACTAAAGCCCACGAGCTCTAAGGCCCGCATGCCACAAGAGAAGCCAACGCAATGAGAAGCCCACGCACCACAACAAAGAGTAGGCCCCGCTCGCCGCAACTAGAGAAAGCCCGTGCACAGCAACGAAGACCCAAAGCAGCCAAAAAATAATAAAATTAACGAATTGATTTTTAAAAAGATTAACAGTCAACTTCTCAAAAGAAATAATGCAGGGGAGGGGCAAGATAGGAGTAGGGGATTAAGAGGTACAAACTACTATGTATAAAATAAGTAAGCTACAAGGATATATTATACAACACAGGGAATATAGCCAAAATTTTATGATAACTATAGATAGAATATAATCTTTAAAAATTGTGAAGCACTGTGTTGTACACCTGGAACTTATATAATACTGTACATCAACTATACCTCAATAAAATAAAGAACAAAAATGGTAAAAGAAGAAAATGCATTGGGATAACATATTCAAAGTGATAAAGAAAAACCATAAACCAAGAATCCTATATTCAGCAAATCTTTCAAAAAAGGAAAGGAGATAAAGACATTACAAGATAAACGAACAAGCAGTGACTGAATTTGTTGCAGACCTGCCTTACAAGAAGTACTGAAGGAAGTTCTTCAAGCTGAAAGCGACTGCAGATGGCAATTCAAACAAACACACACACACAGACACACCCAAAAAAACAGCACCAGTAAAGTGTTTATGTAATTACAAAAGACTGCATAAATGTATATTTTTCTCCTTTTTTTTGAACTGACTTTTTTTAATGTACAAAATAATACGTATATGGTGTGCTGTTGGGCCTATAACATAAAATGTAATATACTTGCCAAAAGTGGTGCAAAAGAAGTGACTGGGAGTCGAGCTATATTGGCCTAAGGAAATGACTACAGATGGCAAAGCAATAATTACAACAATGTATTGTTGGATTTGTAATATTAATGGACATAATAGGTGTAATAGTAATATTAAAAGGGAGAAAAGGGTATGGAGCTCTATAGGAGTAATGTTTCTATATATTATATAGAATATATATATATGGAATAAGGTAGTATACATCTGAAGGTGATTCTGATAAATTAAGAAATATTTGGTAAACCCTAGAGCAACCACCAAAAAAACCCTCAAAAATATATCTTAAAAAATCATTTAAAAACTTCAAATGCCGCATTATAAAATATTCACTTAATGCAAAAATAAGGTAATAAGAAATAGAGGAACAAAAAACCCCATAAGTTATATAAAAAGGAAAGAAATAAAATGGCAGATGTAAATCAACTATAGCAATGATAACAATAATACCAATCCAGGAAAAAAGCAGATTCTGAGATTGGATAAAATAACATGATAAACTATATGCTGTCTACAGGAGACATACTTAATATTCCACAATACAAATTGATTGAAAGTAAAAATATGGAAATATATTATGCAAACAGCAACCACAAGAAAGCTGAAGTGGCTATACTAATACCAGACAAAATAGACTTCAAAACAAGAAAAGTTACTGGAGACAAAGAAGAACATTTCATAATGATAAAAGGGTCAATTCATTCTTATTACAAATATATGTGCATTGAAAAACAGAAATCCAAAATATACAGGGCAAAAACTGATAGAATTGAAGTGAGAAATAGTTGTACAATAATAGTTGAAGACTTTATACTACACTTTCATTAATGGATAGGACAACTATACAGAAGATCAACAAGAAAATAGGAGACTTGGACCACACTAAAAACCAACTAGACCTGATACATATATATAGAACACTCCACCCAAAAGCAGAATATACATTTTTCTCAAGTGCACATGGAGCATTCTCCGAAATAGACTATATACTATGCCATAAAGCAAACCTTAAGAATTTTTAAAAGGTACAAATGATACAAAGAAGGCTCTCTGACCACAAGAAATAAAATTACAAGTAAATAGCAGGAAAAATGTGGAAAACTCACAAATATATAGAAATTAAACAAAACACTCCTAAGTAACAAATGGGTCAAAGGAGAAATCATAAAATAATTTGAGATAAATGAAAATGAAGACCAATATCAAAACTTATGGGATGCAGATAAAGCAGTGCTCAACGTAAATGCCTATATTTAGAGAAAAGGAAGATATCAAATTGATAACCTAACTTTACACCTTAAGGAACTGGAAAAAGATGAACAAACTAAATCATACAGAAGGAATGAAATACTTAAGATTAGAGCAGAGATAAATGGAGAGCAAATAAAAAAATAGAATAAACAAAACCAAAAGTTGGTTCTTTGAAAACAAAATTGACAACTCTTTAGCTAGATTGACCAAGAAGAAAAAGAGAGAAGACTCAAATCACTAGAATCATAAATGAAAGAAGGGACATTACTACTGACCTTACAAAATTTAAAAGGAATACATAGTATTCCTTTATAAGGAATACTATGAACAATTGTATGCCAACAAATTGGATAACTTAGATGAAATGGAGACATTTCTACCAAGATACAAACTACTGAAACTGACTCAAGAAGAAACAGACAATTTGAATAGAGCTATAACAAGTGAAGAAAGTGAATTAGTAATCAAAACACTACCCACAGAGAAAAGCCCAGACCCAGATGGCTTCACTGCTAAGTTCTAGCAGACATTTAAAGAAGAATTAATACCAGTTCTTCACAAACTCTTACAAAAAGCAGAAAAGGAAGGAATGCTTCTCAGCTCATTTTATGAGGCCAACATTACCCTGATACTAAAACCAGAAGAGGACATTGCAATAAAAGAAAACTATAGACCAATAAATGTCATGCATATGAATGAAAATCTCCTCAAAAATACTAGAAATCAAATCCAAAAACATATTTTTAAAATTATACACCATGATCAAGTAGGATTTATATCAGGAATGCAAGGTTAACTCAATATCCAAAAATCAATTAATATAATACATTATACCAAATAGAATAAAAACAAATCACATGATCATCTCGAAGATGCAGAAAAACCATTTGACCAAACCATAAAGAATACACTAAAAAAACTGGGAATTCCCTGGTGGTCCAGTGGTTAGGACTCAGCACTTTCACTTCCAGGGCCCGGGTTTGATCCCTGGTTGGGGAACTAAGATCCTGCAAAGCTGCATGGTGCGGCCAAAAAAAAAAAAAAAGTTGAAAAATATAAAATCAATTATATTTTTATACACTTGCAAGGAACAATCTGAAAATGAAATTAAGAAAACAATTCACTCAAAATAGCATCAAAAATAATAAAATATTAGGAGTAACTTAGCTAAAGAAGTGTAAGACTTGTAAACTGAAAACTACAAAGCATTGTTGAAAGAAATTTTAAAAGACCTAAATATATGGAAAGATATTCTATGTTCAAGGATTTGAAGACTTAATTTTGTTCAGATGGCAGTATTCCCCACATTGATCTACAGATTTAATGAAATCTCAATCAACATCATAGCTGCCTTATATGCAGAAATTAACAAGCAGATCTTAAAATTCATATGAAATTGAAAGGGGCCCCAAGTAGCCAAAAACAATCTTGGAAAAAGAGAGCACAGTGGGAGGACTCATGCCTCCCGATTTCTAAACTTACTACAAAGCTACAACAGTCAAGAAAATGTGGTACTGGCAGAAGACTAGACATAGACCAATGGAATAAAATTGAGTCCAGAATTAAACCAGTCTATGGTCAACTGATTTTCAACAAGGGTGCCAAAATCATTCAATGGGGAAAGAGGGACTTCCCTGGTGGTCCGGTCGTTAAGAATCCGCCTTCCAATGCAGGGGATGCAGGTTCGATCCTTGGTCAGGGAACTAAGATCCCACATGCCACGGGGCAACTAAGCCCACCCACCGCAACTACTGAGCACATGGGTCACAACTAGAGAGAAGCCTGCGTGCAGCAAGGAGGAGCCTGCAGGCCGCAACGAAGATCCCGAGTGCCACAACTAAGACCCGACGCAGCCAAAAATAAGATAAATAAATATATTTTTTTTAATGGGAAAAGAATAGTCTCTCCAACAAATGGTGCTTGAACAAGTAGATATCCACATGCAAAAGAAGGCAGCTGGACCCCTACCTCACAGCATATATAAAAATTAACATAAAATGAATCACAGACCTAAATGTATGAGCTAAAACTACAAAACTCTTAGAAGAATGCTTAGGAGTAAATCTTCATGAACTTGAATTTGGCAAAGTATTCTTAGACGTGACACCAGAAGCACAAGCAACAAAAGCAAAAACAGACAATCTTTACTTCATCAAAATTTAAAACTCTGCACTTCAAAGGACACCCTTAAGAAAGTTCAAAAAGGACACACAGAATGGGAGGAAATATTTACAAGCCACATAACTGATAAGAGACTTGCACCTACAATATGTAAAGAACTCTTACAACTCAATAATAAAAGCACAAATAATCCAGTTTTTAAATGGACAAAGGGGGAATTCCCTGGTGATCCAGTGGTTAGAACTCCGAGCTCTCACTGCCAGGGGCCCAGGTTCAATCAATCCCTGGTCGGGGAACTAAGATCCCAAAAGCTGCTCGGGGGGCCAAAAAAAAAAAAAAAAAAAAAGGCAAAGGATCTGAGCCTACCTTTCTCCAAGGAAAATATGCAAATGGCCAATAAGAATGTGAAAATATGCACATTGTCATTAGTCATCAGGGAAATGCAAATCAAAACCACAATGAGATACCACTTCATACCCACTAGGATGTCTAGAATCAAAGAGTCAGAAAATAACAAGTGTTGGAAAAGATATGGAGAAATCAGAACCCTCATACACTGCTGGTAGGAATGTAAAATGGTGCAGCCACTGTGGGAAACAGTCTGGAATTTCTTCAAAGGATGTAACATATAGTTACCATAGGTCACAGGAATTCTACTCCTAGGTTTAAACCCAAAAGAGTTTGAACACAAACAAAAACTTGTTCAAACAAAACTTGTACAAACAAAAACTTGTACATGAATGTTCATAGCAGCATTATTCATAATAGCCAAAAGACGGAAACAACCCAAATGTCCATCAACAGATAAATGGATAAACAAAATGTGTCATGTCACCCAATGGAATAGTATTCAGTTATATAAAGGAATGAAGTCCTGATACATGTTACAATGTGGATGAACTCTAAAACATCATGGTAAGTGAAAGAAGCCAGTTACAAAAGTCTACATATTCTATGATTCCATTTATTTTTAATGACATCAGATTGGCAAGATTTAAGAAAGAATATCATATATGATGCTTGAAGTAATGCCAAAAAATGGTCTTTTCACAACTTGCCGACTAGCATTTAAATTGCTCGGTATGTTTGCAAAGTATAATGCCCATATACACAACATTTAAAATATTCATACTCTTTGACTTCCTGGTCTTTCTTATTAAGACTCTATTTCATAGAAATAATGTACGTGTGACTATACTTAAGAGAATATTGCAGCATTGTTATGGCAAAAGGAAAATAGTTGGAAATGGAGAGATGCCAATGATTCTTTATTAATTGCAAAAAGCAAGTGTCAGAGTAATGGTCCAGTTCGATCAAATTTTTGTAAAATCAAACAGCAATAAATATGTATATGTATATATATTTTCATAGAAATACACGTGGAAGAATATATAACAAACTGTTAATATCTTGGGGAAGTAGGGGGCAGTAGACTCCCTTTTTGTACATTTTTGTATTGTTTCGTTAGTTTTAATGAAGAGGTGTTACTTTTGCAATTTGAGAGATAGAGAAAATTTTTAATTAAGAAGAGGAATTAGAAAGGAAGGGAACGAGCTGTTTTCCCGGCCATTTCTGTGTGCGCTCCTCTTACAGACAGTGCGGTCCTGGGCGTCGCCGCTACGTGGAGGATTACAGTAACCCTGTAGTCAGTGATGAGTCAGAGTGCGTGGTGCTGATGCTGCTGCCATTTCATCACCTCTGCGAGCGCAGCATCCATCCCTCCTCTCTCCCTGCGCCTGGGCCTACCTCGCCTCAGGCTGCCAGGCCAACGATGCGCTCGTGGCCGATCTAGATCAGGACCGAGTCGCGCTCTCTGAGGTCTCGGCCGGGCGCCCCCATCTCGCCGCCCACGGCCTGGGCCAAGGAGACCTGCCGAGCCCCGGCCATGGAGGCCATCTGGCTGTACCAGTTCCGGCTCATTGTCATCGGGGATTCCACGGTGGGCAAGTCCTGTCTGATCCGCCGCTTCACCGAGGGCCGCTTTGCCCAGGTTTCGGACCCCACGGTGGGGGTGGATTTTTTCTCCCGTCTGGTGGAGATCGAGCCAGGAAAACGCATCAAGCTCCAGATCTGGGATACCGCGGGTCAAGAGAGGTTCAGGTGGGAGCGCAGCCCGGGCCCGCGAGCAGTGGGAGGGTCTTTGGGGCTTGCACCGTCCCTGGGGAAAGAGGACTTCCTGGTCCTGGTCGCCGCCCTTAGGGAAGGTAGCGAGGGTCTGAGAGTTTCTGCTCAAGCCCACCTTCAGGTAGCTGGGAGTTCAGTGCAGGGAAAGATGCACCCTGGCTGGGAAGGCCAGCCAATAATACATACTGCTCGCACCACAACTGCACCAACCTGCCCCTTGGTGGCTAATAAACTAGAGGGAGTTGATCACTGTAATTCATCAATTTCAGTCCCTATACTACATTTCGAAAATGTTCCCAGGTCATCCTAATGTAACTGACAGATATAGATAGATGATGTAGAGATAGAGCTAAAGATAGCTAGATATAGATATAAACATAGATACTATATAGAAATATATATATATATATGAAATAGACACTGATGATTGACGCCTCCTTGCAACCAGCAGACATTGAATGATTATCCACTATATGCCAGACACTGCACTGTTTCTGGGAAAACAGCCTGAGGAAACTCCTGCAAGGGGATGCCATGCAAACAAAACAGACATAGGCATTTCCCTCTTAGAATGTCTGTGCTAGCATACTGGGGGCAAAATAGACCAGCAATTACACAAAAGAGTGCCTTGTTCATATTTGTATGCCCACTGCCTACCAGAACGCTTAGCACATATTGAGTACTCAATGAACAGGTTTAATTTTCTCCTACAACCCTTTGGTGGCCCTTGTAGTATGTATCATCTGTAATTGTATGTATGAACACAGATGAGGGAAGGCTAAGTGGAGAAGATGAGGCCTGATGGGTGTGATACCCAAGCAAAACAGGAAAAGCCCAGGGCAAGGAAGCAGCGCGTATGAAGACAGAAGTGAGAGAGAGCAGTGTACACAGAAAACTTTGAGCCACAGTCATGCCGAGCGGCAGGAACTAGATCGAGAGGGCTCGATAGCTCATGTTTAGGATCGTTTCTTCATTTAGCTATCGAACACTAATCAGGCGTAGAAGATGCTGCTTAGGTGGTTGAAGAGGGGTGGGGAGAAGAGAAAATTTCAAATATCCTTGTTCAGGTTCACTTTGAACTTGTGATTGCATTTCTCATATTATAATAGAAGAAAGGTATCTTTTATGCTTATTGGAATTTCTTTCTGCGTGAACATCCTTTTCCTATCCACTGATTATTATTTATTGGGTGATAGTGATTTCTAACAGCTCTTTATATATTAAGAACATTAATCCTTTTCTGTCATGGATATTGTAAACTATCTTCCCAGTTTTTCATTTGTCTTTTAACTTTCTTTAAGAACATTTTTGGATGTATGGGAGGTTTTAATTTTTATGTAGCCTTGTGTTGTATTTATAAAGAAAGGGCTTTGCTACTTTCTAAATAGTCACGAACCATTAATGTAATAATGTACTTTAGAGTTTTGACTACAGCTTGCCTATTGATTACTTGAACCAAGCTGTCCATGAATCACGATCTTTGTTCATGTTGAATTTTCTGGTACACCTACCATTCTCCATGAATCTTCAAACATAAGGGAATTAGAAATGCTTTCAGTCCTTATGGCTGATTTGCCTGGTTCTGGAGGCAAAATCAATTTGTAAGGTTTGTCCTTACCATCCTCTAGCTTGGACTTTAATTCCCTGGAAATTGTTTATTCTGTTACCACTGGGCCATTTGTCCTAAGCCTTAAGCTATTGAGTCCCTCATTGTTTATCTTCATCCAAGGAGACAGAAAAACTAAAAATAAACATAGATCAAAAATCACAGTAGTAAAAAAGAAAAAAAAGCACAGTAGTCTAAAGCAAGTGATTGTACGAGCAAGTAGTTCTACAATGTCTAATACGCTCTGAGAAAAGTACCATAATGCATGTTGAAAATGAAGCTCCTCAAATCAAGAAGCGAAAATGCATGAGGTTTCTTCTGCTGAAGAAGTAAAGAAAATGTATAATAGGTTTTAGAAACATCCTAAAGCATTCTACAACGCTTTAAATAAATCATATTATTTTAAGGGGAAGCTTTGGCTATTTGGGCAGCTTTTCCCAGCTTGTGGCTCCCGAGTCAGCCTCTTCAAAATGTGTCAGGAAGTGGGGCCAGCAGACACTTGGCTCAAGGCCTTTGCAGACCATCCCTCTTTTTCCTATTCCCGCATGGCCTGGAAAATAAAAAACAAAATTATGCTCCTCCTCACAGGAGAGATTGAGGACCCCTGTTAGATTAAAATAAAAATATAATAATAGACAAACATGGTAATGATAAATGGGAAAAAATGGAGTGTATTGTAATATACCTATATACTTATAAGCATCTTCTGTCAACTATCGTAAATTCACTCTTACTTTTTAGAAAATCCTTTTCCAACTACTATAATCTGTCACGAGTTCTCCAGGTCACAGAATACTTTAACACCCATTATTCCATTTGCCTCATGATAACCTGTTACTTAAGTATCCCACTGAACAGAAGAGGAAGCCTCATTCAGCTATTCAGACGTGGGCGTGGAGAGTTCACTGTGGCTCTTGCCTAAACCAAGGGAAAGTGCCTGTATGTCCATGAGCATTCGTTTCTGAAGATTCCATCTCGAAGTTTTGCTCAATTGAGAATTCATATATCGTTATTATTATGGAATGACATTTGTATTGCTTTGTTTAAAAAAAGAGAACAATTTTCACCAAAGGACTGTGTCACTAACCAGAGACAACAGAATACACTGAGTTCATTGAAGTGCAGGAGTTTGGGCATGGCCTTCATTCTTTACTTCTTTCTTGTGTTGTAGATCCATCACTCGTGCCTACTACAGGAACTCAGTAGGTGGTCTGCTCTTATTTGACATTACCAACCGCAGGTCCTTCCAGAATGTCCATGAGTGGTTAGAAGAGACCAAAGTACACGTTCAGCCCTACCAAATTGTATTTGTTCTCGTGGGTCACAAGTGTGACCTGGATACACAGAGGCAAGTGACTCGCCACGAGGCAGAGAAACTGGCTGCTGCATACGGCATGAAGTACATTGAGACGTCAGCCCGAGATGCCATTAATGTGGAGAAAGCCTTCACAGACCTGACAAGAGACATATATGAGCTGGTTAAAAGGGGGGATATTACCATCCAGGAGGGCTGGGAAGGGGTGAAGAGTGGATTTGTACCAAACGTGGTTCACTCTTCAGAAGAGGTTGTCAAATCAGAGAGAAGATGTTTGTGCTAGTCAGCCCTTTTATCTCCAAAACATGCTCTCCCACCTGAACTTAAAAGTGATCAAAATGAATAGCATCATCGAGTGACTGAAGAGAACTTAACCTCCATATTGGATCCCAAGCGAGCCTCCTCCCCAAGGGGCCCTTGGACAGGTGATGGGCGGGCGGGCGGGCGGGGGAGCCCGGGTGCTGGAACTGGCACTTTTTTGTGGCCCATGCTGGGCAGTGGCCGCTCTGTGTGTCCTTTGTGGACCGCATGTCAAGGAGCTGAGGTCTGGGGAGCTAGGCCCCAGAAAAGTACACCCACAGTCAGGACAACTATTTCTTGGTATTTCAGCTCATTCACAGGTCACGATCATAAAGAAATACGTAAAGGGGAGAAAAGTATCACATTGGGAACAACTAGCCAACCTAAAAAAGAGTATGAGATCCGCTCGATCAGTGAGAATATCCTGCACTAAACATATGTGCTGGGTTTGGTTACAAGGTACCAATTAGCTTCTAAACAGCTCATCTGTAAAATGAGGGGTGTGGACCAGCCTTTTACTGAGACCCTTTCAAGGCCTGGAGTTCTAGTGAAAACGGTGTGAATGTGAAAAAGGGAGGCTATTTACACACTATTACTGTCACACTTGAAAACATGTACAGCCTTGTGAAAGAATAACCAGCTGTGTGTAAGAAATTGCCCCACGCAAATTATCGTGTAAGCAGAAGAGAGAAATACTGTAACTCCAATGCCCTCTTTCCCCTCTGACCACGCCTGGGGTTCACTGCATCGGCGACTGCAATCTGAAGGTAAACACCTGCTCAACAGGAGGTGCCGTAAGCCTTCCAGACACGTCACAGTTCATTGACTTACTTATTTGAGCATCGTAACAAGCCGTTAGGTTTCTTCCCCAGTTTACGAAAAAATTAACTGAGGGGCAGGAGAGTCACTTGACCCCTGGTTCTTGTTTCACTGCATCATCCTGCTGTCAGATGAATAAACTGTTATTGTTTGCTTTGGAAGAGACATGACTGTAAATAAATATTCTCTACATGTTAGGATATGTTTCCTTATTGATTACAACTCAGCTATAATCCTGAGGGAACCCGGGCATGAGTCAAAGGTAAAGCCCATTCAGGTATTATTGACAAGAGGATTTTACACAAGTGAATAACTGCACAGTGAAAACACGTTAGAACTGTTCGGGCTGTAAATGTTCTTATCACTGAAACACAGTGGATATATTATTGAAAGGAACCAAATACAGCAATGGGGAGTGGGATGGGGAAAAAACACTCACCTCACAATGACCTTGGCCACTTGTTTGCCTTATGCCTACCCTGGGTTCCCGTCTACCCTAGAAAGTCAGCTCTCAGTTCTCAGGTGAACAGACAGCTAACTGCATCAGAAACTTGGAATGGTTGACTTGAGGTTCCATTATCTTCTTGCAGAGACGTGATGCTTTAAATGATGTTTTTGAATTGTAGCCAGTTCAGCTAGGCAAAAGCCATACTTTTCACAGTAAGAGAATAATTCTGATTAGACTCACCTTTCTCATATCCATTGTGATAGGAAAGCCTGAGGATGGTAAATTGCTTTGAAATATGGTACTGAACTTCAGGACGGATGTAACCAAATCTGAAATTTGGGGGATTTACTTCAGCCGGAATAAAGAAGTCAAATCATGAAAATCATGGAAACAAACCACCTTGGACCTACGTGCAGCATCAACCCCAAGTGACCCAATCATCATCTCTTCCTTCGTTTAGCATGACCTGGCTTGGGTGGAGTAATTAAGTTGTCAGCTTTGTGGTTGTAGAAGACAAACAAGATAGTAAATTGGGTTCACACAAAGTTTCATCAACTACTATACTTAATTATGTTTAGAAGATTCTGAAAGCAAGATTATCCAGTGGATAGATGAGAGTTGACTGTATTCTGTCAGTTCAAAAAAAAAGGTACAAACAAAACTCTCTACCGTTTTCGTGACTTTAAAACATCATATGTATACTTTTCCCATTCCTTTCATTTTTTAGGCAGGTTTAAAAACTCTCAGCATAGATCCAGCAGAAGTGGCTGAGCTTAATTGCTTAAACAAGTCCTCGAACTTTAAAAAGCATTTTAGTAGAATTCAGTGCTGTTGTCACTGCGATAACTGGGTTTTAGAAAATGTGTGAAAAAATCAGGTGTTAACACAATATTAAGGATAAAGCTTTAGAAGCTATTTTATTACATAGGTGAAGACAAGATAAACTAACTTGTAACAAAGACCACAACTGCATGTTGGATTAGATCGTCTCATATTCCAGAATAAAATGTACTGTATACTTTTCTTCACTTTGTTGTGTACTGTAATGAAATGTGAAAAAGATGTTTTCTTTAGCTGTATGTGAATGAAAATATGCTTGTATTTAGTAAAATGGTTGATTATGTGACTGTGGGATTCTAAGTGTGTGTTGTAGCTGTTTCCAGAGGAGTCTGTCACTAGTGTAGCAACCACTACAAAGAACATCAGTTAGCTGTGACATATGCTATGCACGACAGTATCTTAAAGCCAGAAAGTTATATGATCATCACGCTGAAAGTCACAGAGACCTCACTAATGCCTGGAAATCCCATACCACTTTTGGAAACATCAGTTCTGTCAAGCCTAAATCTGAATCGTTGCAATTTTTAGTCAAGGATCTTTTTGTTTAAATTTTAACCATTTTCAAAATTAAATTTATGGATTTATTTATTTTTATTATTTTAAATTTTTGGCAGCGTTGGGTCTTCGTTGCTGCACGCAGGCTTTCTCTAGTTGCAGTGAGCGGGAGCTACTCTTCGTTGCGGTGCGTGGGCTTCTCACTGCGGTGGCTTCTCTTGTTGCAGAGCATGGGCTCTAGGCACGTGGGCTTCAATAGTTGTGGCTCACGGGCTCAGTAGTTGTGGCACATGGGCTCAGTAGTTGTGGCTCACGGGCTCTAGGCGCACAGGCTTCAGTAGTTGTGGCACGTGGGCCTAGCAGTTGTGGGTCGTGGCTCTAGAGCACAGGCTCAGTAGTTGTGGTGCACGGGCTTAGTTGCTCCGCGGCATGTGGGATCTTCCTGGACCAGGGCTCGAACCTGTGTCCCCTGCACTGGCAGGCAGATTCTTAACCACTGTGCCACCCGGGAAGCCCTTAACCATTTTTATTAAAAAGCTCCTAAATTTTTTTTTGTTTCTTAATTGAAGTATAGTTAATTTACAATATACTCATTTCAGATGTACAAAATAGTGATTCAGTATTTTTATAAATTATACTCCATTTAAAGTTATTCCAAAATATTGGCTGTATTCCCTGTGCTGTACAATATATCCTTGTAGCTACTTTATTTTATACATAGTAGTTTGTACCTCTTAATCCTCTACCTCTATCTTGCCCCTCCCCCTTCCCTGTCCTCATTGCTAACCACTGGTTTGTTCTCCATATCTGTGAGTCTGCTTCTGTTTTGTCATATTCAGCAGTTTATTGTATTTCTTAGATTCCATATATAGGTGATGTAATATTTGTCTTTCTCTGTCTGACTTACTTCACTTAGTATGATAATCTCTAGGTCCATCCATGCTCCTGCAAATGACAATATTTCATTTTTTATGGCCAAGTAATATTCCATTATATATATATATACATATATATACATATATATACATTATGTATATACATATATATTCCATTATATATATATACCACATTATATATATATATATATATAAATATATATATATATATACACACACACACACCCCATTGTATATATACACACACACACACACGCACGCACATCTTTATCCATTCATCTGTTGATGGACTTTTAGGTTGCTTCCATGTTTGACTATTGTAAATAGTGCTGCTGTGAACACTGGGTGCATGTATATTTTTGAATTAGAGTTTTTGTTTTCTTCAGACAGAGGCCAGGTAGCTTATTACAATTGTTGTCTTCCCTGGAAAGTCTTCTTTTCTCCAGGCTAAATTGCCTCAGTCTTTTCAAGTCCTACTAAGGTGTGCTCTTTGTGTCAGGATGACTTGGAGCATATAAACATTGCCTGGGGTTTATAGTACATATTTGGGGGAGGGTACTAAAAAAAGGGGAAGATGTTTGATTCTGAGTCTGGGCATAGGTATGCTGAGTTCTGTGCAGCTTTATCACTTTTATAATCATGGGTGAATGAGGGAGGGAGGGAGGGAGGGAGGAAGGGAGGGGGGGAAAAAGAGGGAGGGAGGGAAGGAAGGACCGACAATGCAACAGCGTTTAACATAGTTTATCACTCTGCAGGGCTTGATTATCTTTTCTTCAGTTATATTAAGTCCCTTGGTGACCTCATTCAGTCCCATGGCTGTAACTACCAAGGAGTCCTGAATTTCTATCTCCAGCTCGTATCTTTCCCATGGACTCTGGACCTTTAGAAGCAGCTGCGTAGCCAATATCTCCATCTGAGAGTCTATTAGGATCAGAAATGTAACATGTCACACCGTCATTTGTTGCCTGAGTTACTGTGAGAGCTGATTTCACTGCTTCCACTCTTTGCCCCACACTCTATTCTCCACACAGAAGAAGACTAAATAGTCAGACTCTATGCTGAGCTGTCAGGAACAACTTCTGCAGCCACATCTTCTCTAGGATCAGGAAGCTGCTTGCAGATTTTGGAAGCCGTTGGTTTCAGAACTTGATGGAGGTGAGGGAGAAATCCATGCAGACATCTTAAGACAGAGAATTCCAGATTGAGTGAAGGGCAAGTACAAAGGCCCTGAGGTGTGAAGGTGCTGGGTGCGTTTGATGAACAGGAAAGAAAACTGTGTAGCTGGAGTAGAATGATCAACAGGTCAGAAGTAAGAAACAAGGTTACACGGGTGATGGGATGGGGATGGACTTCATTTTTAAGGGTTCTTCCGAAGGCCATTGGAAGGACTTTGGGTTTTCAGCTGACTAAAATGGATAACCACTGGGGAATTATGAGTAGATGATTATTCCCTGGGGAACAACAAAATTTAGGGAAAGGGAACTTAGAAGGAGAGAATGGAAAACCTGGAGAGCACAGTGTCACAGGAAGGAGTAGACAATAGTATCACCATGCAGCAATGGGTTCAGAAAGACGAGGACTAAAATATATCCATAGCATTTGAGGGAGTCATGCACGACCTTTGCCGGCACAGTGCTGGTGGAATGATTTCTGCCTGCACCAAGCCTCTCAGGAAGTCAGTGTTCTTAGTTCTGTGGGAGGCCCAATTCTTTCCTCGTTCTCCATCCTCTCTTCTCCCTAGACAATCTTACCTACTCTCATGACTTCAGTTATTGTCTTTGCATTGAAGACTCCCAAATGAAGGACTTCAGCCCACTGAGCATTGTACCAATGCAACCAACTTGCCTACCAAACACATCCACAGATTCCTCAAGTTTCACCTATCCAGTATGAGATCAACATTTATCAAAATGTGCTCCTTCAACCCCAGTCTTTCTTATCTCTATAAATGACACCACCATCTACCCCCTTGTTCAACACAGAAACTTAAGAGTTATTCTTAATTCCTCACTTCCCCTCACCTCCCATATTAAATTAATCATCAAGCCCTATCAGCTCTATCTTCAAAATATATCCAAGTCTGCCATTTTCTCCATCTCCATTGCTATCACGTTTGTCTAAGCCACTATCAACTCTTTGCTGAACTACTTAATATCTTCCTAAGCGGTCTCCCTACTTCTGCTCTTATTCCCATGACACATTCTCAACGTAACGGCTAGAATGATCTTTTCAAAATGCAAGTCAGACCAAGTCATTCACCTGCTTAAAACCCACCAGTGGTTTCTCATCACATTTAGAACAAAATCCAAGCAAACCTTACGTTTCTTAACATGGCTACAAGGCCTTGCATGATCTGGCCTCTTGACTACTCTAAATATAAGGTCCATGAAAGTAAGAACCTTATTCATCTTGTTCACCAGTATTTTCACAACCTGTACCATAGATATAGGCTTGAATCATCAATAAATATTTGAATGAATGATATTTTTCTTGCCCTACTTCAATCCAATGACCTTGACTGTTACTTCACTTCCATAAAATACACACATGGCCCCATCCTAAAGCATTACAGAATTTTATACAACCTCTGGAATTCCTCCCCGATTACAAGCTCTGATTGTCCACTCTATCCCTTGAATCCTGTTTTAAACTTCTTTAGAACCTTCAGGCAATCAGTCACTGCCCATTGCCAGTCTATCAATCAAGGTACCCCTTGACTTTGTTTCTCTCCCTCCGTCTCCTGGCTCTTCTGGTCAACTGCATTCAAGTCATCAGTTCCTAAAGAAAATGGTTGTTAAAAGTTTGATCTATTTCCTTCTAGATTTTTTTCATTTTACTTTTCAAAAGGTTATTTAACAGAGTGGTTAAAAGTGTGGATTTTGGAGTAAGACAAACATGGGTTCAAATTCTGACTCTACAAGTCTCGATTTTCACATATATTAAATTGGATAATAATAGTATTTAATCTATAAGGTTGTTGTGAGGATGAAATGAAATGATCTACATAAAATACTTAGCAAAAGCCCTGGCACTTGCTGAACGTCACATAGTAAACATACTCAGTTTATGTATTATGTTTGCACCTAAATGAATCTTTTTCATAAATGGTATCATGCAACACATACTGTGCTGTTACCTTTTTCACATACAGTATATTTTCTGTGAATGCATGATGGCAGTAGCCATTTTTGCTCATATGATAATATTTCTACAGTCAATCAGCGCCTAGTACATTTTTTTTTTTTTTTTTTGGCTGTGCTGCGCGGCTTGTGGGATCTTAGTTCCCCGACCAGGGATTGAACCCGGGCACGTGGCAGTGAAAGCATCGAGTCCTAACCACTGGACCGCCAGGGAATTCCCCATATTTGTTGAATGTGATCAGAAGGAATTAGCTGACATATTGAAGATGACGAAGCAGACGTAGAAGAAAGCTGGGTCCTTCATGACGCCACTGAGCTACAGATTTAACTATCCTGAAGCCACTCTATATTAAGACGTCTTATTACAAGAGACAGTAAATCCCCTTTTAGTTTATGCCATTTTTTTCCACTTGTAGCTGAAAGACTCCTAACTAATACAACAGAATTCTATTATACGTATGTACATACAGTAAGTTACTTAATCAATTCTCTTTGGTGAACATTAGGTTATGTACAATGTTTTGCTATTACAAACCCATTCCTCAACACGTACATATCTTTGTGCATCTGACCAATTATGTCCTCAAGTCAAAGGCATAAATGTGACCAATTTATGAATCAAATAATATACACATTTAAAATTTTGATATAATTAACCAGATTGCTCTCCAGAAAGGTTTAACTGAATGCCCATGAACAGTGTATAATAATGCCTATACTGAGTATTATTGTGAATCTTTTAACTCTTTGCAAATCTGAGAGGTGAACATATATAAATATTTTTAAATTTGCATACCTTTGGTTATTCGTTTTCTGTTCCTTGCTGCTGAAAATAGTCCTAAGTAATAAAAAACGTGCTTTGGGGCTTCCCTGGTGGCGCAGTGGTTGAGAGTCTGCCGATGCAGGGGACGCGGGTTCGTGCCCCGGTCTGGGAAGGTCACATGCCGCGGAGCGTCTGGGCTCGTGTGCCGTGGCCACTGAGCCCGCGCGTCCACAGCCTGTGCTCCGCAACGGGAGAGGCCACAACAGTGAGAGGCCCGCGTACCGCAAAAAATAAAAATAAAATTAAAAAGGTGCTGGCTTTTATCTTATTAATTAGTAAGATCTTATATATGGAAAACAATTCTTTTTTTTTTTTAGAGGTTTTAATTTTTTTATATAAATGTATTTATTTATTTTTGGCTGCTTTGGGTCTTTGCTGCTGTGCACGGGCTTTCTCTAGTTGTGGCGAGCGGGGGCTACTCTCCCTTGTGGTGCATGGGCTTCTCATTGCAGTGGCTTCTTGTTGCGGAGCACAGGCTCTAGGTGTGCGGGCTTCAGTAGTTGTGGCTCACGGGCTCTAGAGCGCAAGCTCAGTAGTTGTGGTGCACGGGCTTAGTCGCTCCGCGGCATGTGGGGTCTTCCCGGACTGGGGCTCAAACCCGTGTTCCCTGCATTGGCAGGCGGATTCTTAACCACTACACCACCAGGGAAGTCCTGGAAAACAATTCTTTATCCATCACATATGTTACAATATTTTTTCATGTTTTTCTGACTTTTTACTTATGGTGTTTGGTAATACAGAAGTCTTTAATATTTAATAATAAATAATATCACTTATTATTACTAAATAATTTAATACTAAATAATATTTAGTATTTATTATTTAATAATTATTTAATATGTTGTCTCCAAGAAACTGGAAACAGCTGTCTCAGAGTTGGGGAACTGGGTGGCTGGGGGGCAGTTGTGATTTCTGTACCATGTACCTTGTTATTTTTCTTATATGGCCTCTTTTGTTAATGCTTTCTGGCAGTAATGGTAGATTCAGATAGACCTTCTCCACCCAAATACTAGAAAAACATTTTCCTATGATTTCCTATAATGGATTTAGGGTTCCTTTAGGAATTGACTTATGTATAGAATGTGGAGGTAGGGATAACTATTTTTCCCAAATGCCTAGCTTTTTAACCCATACTATCCACAGAATACTCCATTCTATATTTTACCCCTTTCGAACATTAAATTTGAATATCAAATATATATATATATATATATATATATGAGGGGGGTCTGTTTTTGGACTCCTGTATTATAGTTCATTAATCTGCCTATTCCTGTCCTAATACTACATTGTTTTAGTTATGATAACTCCATAATATGTATTTATGATCTCTTTTGCCTTCAAAATTTTCTGATATTCTCATGCAGTATATTAGAACTTAAGAATAAATGTGTCAGTTTCTTTATCTATTCATATGTTGAAAAAGCCAGACACAGAAAGAAAACAAGTACATGATCTCACTTGTATGTGGAATCTGAAAACCTCAAATACATAGAAGCAGGCACAGGGGGGCGGGGGAAATGGGGAGATGCTGGAAAAAGTGTACAAAGCTGTAGTTATGTACGATGAATAGGTTCTGGACATCTACTGTACTGAACACTGGAAATTTGCTAAGAGACTAGGTTTCAGGTGCTCTCACCACACACACAAAAAACAGTAACTATGTGAGGAGATGGATGTGTTAATTAGCTTGACTGCAGTAATCATTTCACTGTGCATATGTATATCAAGCCATCACATTGTACACCTTAAATGTATACAATTTTATTTTAAAAATAAAATAAGTATAAATGTGTCATGACTCCCCTCAGGTAGGGTTAGGATTTTGATTGCATTAATTTACTGACACTGATAGAATATGTCATTCCATTCATTTAATCCTTAATTTAGTATTTATATATCATAAATAGGTTTTTTTCTCATTACATGTTCTAGTTGGTTATTTCTACTGTGTAGGAAATCTGTGGATTTGTGTATGCTTACATCTTGTAAACAGACACATTACTAAATTCTCATTAGTTTTTCAATTGATCTCTTCTGTTTTCTAGGTAGACATTATAGTCTACAAATAATGATAATTTTCTCTCTTCCTTTCTAATGTTTACTATTATTATTATTATTTTGGTCTTCTTTCACTGGCCAGAGCCTGGAGCAAAATGATGAATAACAACAGGGATGGTGTGCATCTTTGTCTTGCTCCTGCTAGAAGAATTTTAACTTTAAATTATCTTTATTAGGTTATAGAACTTCTCACTGCGTTCCTATTTTACTAAGAGCTTTGAGAAAGAGTGTATGTTGAGTTTTTCAAATGTCTTTCTTGTACCCATTGAAATAATCAAATGGTTTTCTTCCCTCAGCCTATAATTAGTTGTATTAGTAAATCTGTTGATGTTTAACAATACTGCTTAACGTTCTTAGCATAAACTCTACTTGTTCATGGTGTTATTTTTTAAACACTGCTTGATTTAATTTACTAATATTTTATTAGCATCTTTGCATCTATATTCATGTTTGAGATTGGTTCATAAGAGTATTTCCAAAAAAGTAGTCCGCAGGGATTAAGAAGAATTGGGTTGGGGTGGGGGGAGGAACATACAGTCAAATAAATTTGGAAAATTGTGGATTAAACAAAGCAAAATAGTATTCTGTAGGACTACACTATTACATATGGGGGCTCTCCTCAACCCATATGACAAAAAAATTCACTTTCTCAAGGATTTTAAAGAATTACTATTCAGTGGGAAACACACTGGAAAATGTTGATCTTTGGTGCTGTCAGGTGTGGCATCGTGGTTATTCTGGCCCTATGAATTCATGAAATGGTTGGGAATCTGTCTTTTTGTATACCTTAGAATAGTTTAATCCATCAGCCTGGATTCCAGAGTGAAGTGGCCCCAGGGATTGGGACTGGGATTGGGATTGACTAACGTAGCATCGCACAGCCTGTCCAGATTAACACATGCATCCTTGTGGGTAAATGTTGGTAATTTATATTTTCCTTGAAAGTTGTATTTTCTATCTAGAATTTCAAATGCACTGGCATACAGTTGTGCTTGGTATAATTTAAAATATCTGTATTGGTGGTTAGAAACCTTTCATTTATAATGTTCTATGTTTCTGTGCTTTACTATTCAGAGGAGCTATTAGAGGTTTGTCTATTTTTATCGGTATTTTCAAAGAACCAGTTCTGTTCTTGGTTTTATCAATTTGACCTTTTCTGCATTGTAATATACTAATTTCTATGTTATCTACATAAATCTATACTTTTTGTTTTTTCGGGTGAGTGGATACTTCTCTGGTTCTTGAACGTTATGTGACTCTGGGTCTTGTTTAAATTCTATGGCGAACACAGATATTTTTGTTTTAGCAGACAATTTATCTGGATGGGTTAAGGTCTCACATTCCAAACTGGTCTCTGTGGGCTGTTTTTCCCAATGCCAGTTGTTCTCAAAACTTTTGCTGAGCCACTGAGATCTTTCCTGTGTTCGCACAGCACTCAGCGGACCGTCCAGAAACTGGGCAGTGAACTATCCTTTTTGCTCAGTTTTGGAAGTCTCTGGTGTGTTGATTAGGAATACCCATGGAACTCACAGGTTCGCTTTCCTAAGCTCCTCCCTACGTTTCTCACTCCAGGACAATCCAGTTCCCTGGGCCTTCCCCTTTCTGTGCTCCAGTCAGAAATCACAACCAAGCTGAGACAGCATTGAAAGTAGAAGGGGGAGCTAGAAACAGGGTGTTAACTGACTGCTCTACAATAGGTATAAACCAGGGCTGTCCCTAGTAAGCCATGGCATACGCACTAGACTTAAGTACTGATGGGGAAATAGCAAAGAAGAGGGATAAGGACACACTTTTACGTGTTTTGCGGGGGCTACTCATTTCAAATGTGTATATGGTGGCAACATGAAGCTTATTTATGAAGTTATATTTGAGTGGAGGGGTAAGCCACGTAGATATCTGTAGATTCCTGGGGAAGCACTTTTCAGGAAGACAGAACAACAAGCGGAAAAGTCCTGAAGTAGGAACAAAATGAGTCCATTCCAGGAACAGGAAAGAGACAGGTGTGCGAGAGCAGAAGGCACAAGGGGAAGGGTAGGAGGTAAATGAAAAGACAGAGTGGAAGCTAATCTCATGTCAGTGAACTGAGACCACTGTCAGGATGCTGGCTTTGCCCTGAAGAGAGGCAAGGGTGGAAGCAGAGAGTCCACTCCGGAGGCTGTGGCGGTGATGCAGATGCTGCCGACTTCGTCCACGTTGGAGATAAAAATCTGAGCATCGCCAGTGCAGAGGCAGTATTTTCCAGCACAAGGCATCTAGGAGGTAGAAGCATCAGCACATGAAACTGAGAAGCAGCAGGCAGAGAGGGGACGAAGACCAGGCAGGGACCATAGAAACCAGGGAGGGAATGTTCGGAGGAGAGAGGAATCTTCTGTGTCAAATGCACCTGACAGATAACAGCAGAGAAACAACGGAGATTGTGAGTACAGACAACACTTTTGAGACAACACTTTCTGTGAAGGGAAGAGAAATGAGGATGACAACTTGGGGGAAGTCAGGCCAAGAGAGAATTTTTTTTAAGTTAAGAAAGCTTCAGTGGAGAAGACCGAGGATGCAGGAGAGAGGGGAACTGGGGGAGGGGAAGTGCAGCAAGGACAGTTGTCCTGCTGTGGACCACAGTGCAATGCACGCACTCCTGACATTTCAACATTGTGCAAAGCCGCACACCAACAGTTATGGGTTGAATCATGTCCCCCCAAAAAGATATGTTGAGGTTAACACTCAGTACCTGTGAATTTGACCTTATTTGGAGATGGAGTCGTCAGATGCAATTAGTTGAGGTCATCCTGGAAGAGGATGGGCCCCTGATCCAACATGACTGGTGTCCTTATAAAAGGGGGACATTCAGACACAGACATGCACACAGGAAGAATGCCACGTGAAAACTGGAGGGATCCCGCCCCAGTGCCTTCAGAGGGGTGGGAGAGCGCCACAGGCTGGGGCTGCACTCGGGAAGGGGCCTCCCATACAAAAGTTTCTTTTGTCGTTTGGTTTTTCCTTGTTTTTGTTTTTTAGTGAGTGAAGTGACAGCAAAGGCTTATAAATATCGGCAGTTGGTGGGCAGATCCATGTGGGGGGCGGGGGGGCCACGCACCGATCCCTCCCACTATCAGCTGAGATGAAGAACAGGAACGTGGAAGCGTGAACGATGACCGCGCAGCACCACCACCCTCTAAGGCTTGCAGCCACAACTTTAAAGTGCTGGAAACCCGCAGAGTCAGACTGGACAAGACACTGACTTAGCCAGGCCAGGCCAGCAAAGCAGCAGTGGGACAAGAGCATTAGTGGTATGCACAAGGAAGAGAGCAAGACAGACCATGAAAGAAGTCAAGATGTTGCAGGCAGTGTAAACCTCAATGGCTTGAGGTTGAGATTAGGAAGGGGCTGCGGTGATTGGTAATGACAAGGTCCCAGGTGTGACTGTGGCTGAGGGATGGGGAGAAGGTCAAGGTCAAGACCACCAGAGGGAGATGGTCAAGCAGAAGGAGCCGTATTACCTTAAGGGACACATGGAGGCAACAAAAGTTAGTGTGCTGGATATTTATTTTTATTCTTTTGAGTTCATATTTTCATCTGAATCCTCTGTTCCTAAGTGTTCTCACTGCACTAAGTTCTACAGGAAGCCCCAAAAATTGATTCTCCAAAACATCCCACTGCCGTCTCATTTGAAGTGTTCAAAACATTTTTTAAAAGTATGTTACTCTGAAAACTTGTATTAATGGCAATTCCATAACCAGTGTTCAGTATACTCCACCACTTCTAAGCTTCATATTAAATATTGGTATCTATTTGCCATTTTCCAGCAATCTGAATAATTCTGTCTTATGACATATGTGGAGTCGTACATGAAAAGTCTGAGCTGTACAAAGGCACTCTGACCATATACTCCTTCCCTCTCAAAAACCCTTCCAAGCTTTGTTCTTATTATCTGCTTTTAAAATGTCCCTTTCCTTGGTCTTTACTATGGGTGAACAGTTTTCCCTCCAGTTACTGGTTATACGGATTTCTCCCAGAACCATGTTGGGCCCGATCTGCTTTCAGAAGTTTCAGGTATAACCAACTGAATACCTATGGGATAGGGGGAGGGTCAAGTACAGGGTATGACAGGGAGCCGGGAGGAAGGGAAGGGAGTCCAGGCTTACTTCCCAACTTGCCCACCTCTGTATTGCCAGGGCCAAATTCCCTTGGTCTTCCTGCCCTTCGTCTTCCAGGATCATCTTTGTCTCGGACCAATCCTTCTCTGGGATAAAACTTTTTTTCTCCAGCACCTTCTTTTTCATCTGACCTGCACAGACTCTGTCCAGAAAGCCAAGGTCAGTCCTAGACCTTGGTCATCTCTCAGGCAGCTGCGGACCAATGGAGTAGACAAGTGCGACCACAGCCCACTTTTAACTGAACACTGCAGTCACAGTGTGATGCCAAGTCGATACTGAAAAGCTAACACTGTCACTTTGTGCTGGTATTGCAACCAACAGTGATAGTAAAGTTGAAAATTAAATGTCTAGGGTCAGTTAAAATTTAACTCTTAAGCTGCCTCTGGACCACCTGACTGAGAATAAACTATTGCCCAATCCACTCTGAACAGGGACTTAGTAGGCAAAGATGTTAAGTATTGAGGAAAAGGAAGAGATTGTTATCCCCTGACCTTTTGCTTTTTAAATTTTTGTATATTTCACTCTCTAGAATCCACAGGTCTGATCTGGGGAAAATAAGCTGACTCAGTTTTAGATGGGTTTATTTGGGGAGCTAAAAGATCCAGAAAAACATTCATGGCCTACCTCTGAATAAAGAATCCCCTAAAGGCAAAACAGAGTTGTAACACCATCAACTGAACATAAACCACGGCCAGGAGACATGATCCTTTATACACAAACTGCTCAAATATACTGAGCACACAAGAAAGGGATACAAACAAAAGTAAATTCTTCAGCTGAACTTTGAAGCACCATCCACACCTGAGTTTTCAGCTAGAACCCTGGGCCATGTCCTGCTAATAACTCAAAGAAGAAAAGCAGTTCTGCGCACATAATACACTAACCAACTCTTCCAACACTGGTGCCTTTCAGAACTGGTTGTGTAAACAGTACTCACTGCATACAGAAGAGTATTAATATAGAGAAAACATGGTGAATTAGCAGGCCTGTCTTCTATGATACTGGTTGTAGTTATAGAATTTCAAAATAAAAACTGAAAAAGTCTATCAATGAATTTTGGCCACAAGACTAAAAAGTCACTCTGCGATGAGTGCATAAAGCTTCAATAAATTTATGGCGTCACTTGGGGCAAGGAGAAAAAAGCCCTCCAATCCATCATGCAATCGTAAAACTTCAGACCTCCCACCTGATGCTTCCATCTGGCTCTTTAGAATATTTGAACTATTATTACCTTTTTTGCAGAGGCAGATATTAGCTAAGCAGCCTTATGAAAGGAACTGGAAAAGGAAGTAAGCCATTGTCAAAAACTGGCCATGATCACGCAAGATCCGACAGGCTGAGTGAGGTGTTCAAAACCCCTTTCTCCCTCGAGGTGAGGCACTGACCTTGGATTCACTTTCTAGTTTGGTTGCCCTGGAAACCTGATGAAGGTGGATGGTCAGCTGTGGGATGGGCGGTCCTGCTTCCGGCACAATGTCCCAGGAGGTACCCTGCGCCTGGTCTGGGAGGGCTGCGACTGCACATCAACACCTGCTGGGAGTCACAGCTCAGCGTCCCTGAGTGCAGTGGGCCTATCGTTCCTGGGCCCTGACCCTGGCTGTTACAAGACAGAGTGCTCTCTGATGGCTTCTAAGCCAGGGTGGCTCCTGTGGCCACCTGTGGGGATATTAGAATTGTGCCTAAAGCTGCCCCCTGGCATGGTGCCCACGGTGTCTTGCCTGTCCTGTGTCCTTCAGAGTAAAGTGGTGTCAGACATGGCCTATCCGGGTCTTGTGAGTCTAACGAGCAGTCAAACCCAACACCAGCTATGGTGAGTGCTGTACATGCTATCGGCAGAGTCTGCAGAACCAACCAAGACGAACCTTTAAGAAATGGTTCAATACCCTTAAAGGTATCATGAGGTTTAGGGCAGAGAATAGCAAACACACAAAGAAAGGAAGAGTATGCATTCATTAAGGGACTGAACTTAATGAATTATTAGGTATTTCTAAATAAGAGCAAGGCACCATGGTACAGAGGGAAGGGAATTCACCCGGGAACCAGATCTGGGTTTCACTCTGGCTACGCAGCTGTGGCGGTCAGCGTCTACAGGGGCAGCAAGGATGATCAACTGTGCTTCCCATCATCCCCTGCTGTTGCTACTGACCAAACCACTCTCAGTTAACCCCAGAAAATAAAACGCTATAATCTTTGACTCCATAATTCCATTTTTGGTAATCTAATCTCAGGAAAAATCCTAAATAAAAGAAAAATCCTTCTGTAAACATGCAAACTGCTGAGTTATTTCCTACTTAAGAGAAAAAAATTTTAAAACAACCAATTGTCTGTGAATCACAGTTTACTAGAGTTTACCTATTAGAATACTATGAAACCAGTAAAATAATGTTAATTTAAAAGCAGTATATAATAAGCAAATTCCATAATAAGTAAAGAAAGTAGGATAAAAATTATACAGACAAAATTATTTCAATTGTGTTTTTAAAAAACCTATGCATAGAAAAAGAAATGGAAGCCACAGAACCATTAAGAGGGACTGCAAGTGGAACTTAAATGCCTTTTTTCCTATTTTCTAAACTTTCTCAAATGAACATGTTTACAATGGAAAACTAGTTAAATTTCAGTTGCCTTTCCAACACATTTGTTACTCAGTATCACTTTTTGTAGTCAATCTTGTGCTCATTATCTTTCCGGGTTTACTATCCTAATATTAAGCTTGAGGACTTCCCTGGTGGTGCAGTGGTTGAGAGTCCGCCTGCCGATGCAGGGGACATGGGTTCGTGCCCCGGTCCGGGGGGATCCCACATGCTGCAGAGCGGCTGGGCCCGTGGGCCATGGCCGCTGGGCCTGTGCTCCGCAGCGGGAGAGGCCACAGCAGTGAGAGGCCCGCGTGCCGCAAAAAAAAAAAAAAAAAAAAAAAAAAAAAAAAAATTAAGCTTGAAAATGCCATGTCAAATCAGGATGGTTATGTTATTCTGAAAATGTAGACTGCTATAAGAGAAGCTTTCTGGCAAAGGCAAGATTTAAATATCTTTTATTTAATTAACAGAGCCTAATACTGTTTCTGACACATACTGGGTGCTTATGTATATTTGTTGAATAATTAACTTAATTTTTGCTCTTTAATTCACACCTCTAAAGAGCTGTTTCCTCATATTGCCTGGAATACCTAAAAATTCGTATTTAGATTTTTACGGACTTAAATTAAGACAAAATTAAGATCTTCTGAGCAAATCATTCCTATCCTAATATTAACAGGGACATTTTATACCAATTTATTTACCATAATAAAGTTTGGGGGAAAGTAGCACTTAAAATACATCAAGACGATTACAAACCTCAAATTCTAAAATATGGAAATTCAAAAGTATGAAAGAAAAATTGACAAGGAACTCTGCTATCTTTCAGATTTAACTTCTCAATTGTTTGCTTATCTATATTCCTTCCAAAGGGATCTTATGTTGTTTCTACAAACATAAGAGGTTCTTGGGACACGGCTAGTTATGGTGTAAGTAAATAAACTTTACGAGTATGTGAAAAGACCCATGTTAATTTTAGAAAGTATAACATAAAAAAAGGTACTGTGCCACAGTTTTAACTTCACTGTTTTAATATCATGAAATACAAGTACAAAACATTGTACAAGTATACTCTTTACTACATGGAGATGGAATAATACATTTGTGTTTTTACCAGAATCTGTATCACCCAGTACTAGCCACTGTACCAATGGCTTTCCATAGGGATCTTCTAACACTCTTACGAAGTTTTATCATGAATAAAAAAGCTCACAACTCCGTTAAACCATCACAGATTTATATTTATCTTAATATTCCTGTTCAGCTGCTTTGGGGAACCGTTAAGAAGTACAAAATCGCCTCAGGCAAGAGTTTTCAGTGCGTAATTTTGTTATTTCATGTTGGCCAAGATCTCCTTTATGTTAGCATTGCAAAGGCTCTAGGCTCTGTACACTTATATGGGGTTAGAAAGCGTTGTCTCAATAGCCCTCTTACTGTTTAGGAATGCAAATTACCACTTCCTGAAAAGTACAGAAGATTATAATAGTTATTGGCTAAGCAGTAATTCATGAAACTGCATTTACATAGGACAAATAACAGCAATAGAGGACCATAAAGCCCCATGTGTGCTAAAGAAAAACAATTTTTCAAATATTCAAACTGTTTTTCCTACCTCTAAACTGGTTTTAACCACATCACAAGTGAGAGTAACACCAGCCAATAAAGAAAAAGTAAAGTGTGCTAAACTGTCCAAAAAGTCCGCTTCTATAGCATATCTCACAGTTTTCAGCCATTTCAGCTAAGACTTTTCTTATAACAAACAAACAAACAAACAAACAAAATGATGAAAGCAGCATTTACTTTGTTGGAAATGCAAAAAATAAAAATAAAAATACTGCAAATTTTATAAAATATTTGAAATTAATTCTGTTTTTATAAATAAATAAAGTGGTGTTTATCTTTTTTTAAAGTTTTAATCATCATTCTTGCTGTTAAAAATTATTTAAAGTTATGGCAACTTTTAAGGATAAACTTTGGGGTATTTAAAATCCATGTTTGGAAAATTGAACCACATTTTTAATTGCCAGCATTATGCTTTGTTCTTGGTAGAATCATCTTTGTTTCTTCTTTTTACATCCCAATTATAAACCCTGGCCATATCTGCAAGAATTGTCAAAGAAAATGCAAATGCAATTCTAAAGAGAACATTCAATGACTAAGTATCCATTCACACACTGAATCAAAGACAGAAATCACACACAAAAAATACTAGTGACTATAGCAAGGTGTAGTATCATCTGGCAAAAAAGGGAACAAAATTACACCAAAATCAAGTCAAGGCCTCAAATCAATAATTGTTTAGCATATCTAGTCAACTATGGTATTATATTTAACAAATATGTGCTTGATACTGTCAACAGTTTTACAGAGAGCCCTTCATCCATGATATTTCAAAGGTAGTTCAAAGCATACACTGACATGTAATGTTTAAATTATTACAATTATCAACCACTTTATCTCTTACCCTCTGTTTGGCTAACAGGACACTCACCCAATTTATTAAGCATCTACATCTTTTCCTTTCCACAAACACCACCCTGCGTAGGCCTTCACATATGGATTATTTGTTTCATGGATCATGCCTTTGGTGGTATATCCAAAATGCCACCATTGTACTGAAGGTCATCTAGATTTTCTCCAATGTTATCTTCTGGGAATGTTATAGTTTTGTTTTTTTGTGTGTGTGTGAATGAAGTCTCCACATTACCAGTCACGTGCCAACTCCTGCTCTAGGCCTCAAACAGGCCTGCCTTCCCTCACCAACCACTCAACACCTGTCATGTGCTACGTGCTGTGGAGGAGAGAAAGTGGAGCTCCTACACTTGAAGAGCTCCCAGTCTGGAATGAAAAATAAATAAAGCACTACGTGCAAAGTGCACTGGGAGCCACAGAGGAACAACAAAACACCCTGAGAGGACTGGAAAATGTCCAGAAATGTTCTGCTGCTTGAGCCGACATATGAAAGACAAAACAGAGGAACCCAGGTAAACAGGGGGAAATGAGTCTAGCTACGAGGAACCAAGTGTGGACAAAGGACACAGCACATATGGGGGCTGAGAAAAACCGATCGGGGTTATTTGGAACTTGGGTGCACTGGGAGAGGGCCAAGGCAGGAAGCAGTCAGTGGCATGAGGTAAGACTGGCAGGAAGCACCTCACAGGGCGCCCACGTGCATACCTTACATGTAACAAAGAACACTGAAGCATTATAACCAGAGGAATAAAAAGAAGTGTGACTCAGTGAATTCATGGTGGAGACAGTGTAAAGGACAGATGTGAGGAAACCAGACTAGAAAACTACTGAGTCTAGCTTCTAGAAGGCCAAAATGAGAGTAACAGCAATGGACAGAGAGATTTACAAGGGAAAGCTGACAAGAATCTGGTGATTAGTCGGCTTCTGGTGATGAAAGAGAGAGGAGCGAAGGTCAACTCCCACGTTTCTGTGCTGGGTGACCGTGCGGGGCTGACGACTAGGCGACAGGAGCGCGCGAGCAGCTGGGTCAACATGCGAGCCCTCCCCCTCGAGCAGAATACCTGCCGCCGCCTGTTCTCTCTGCCTTAAATACAGTCTCAGTCCTATCTTCTCAAAGCCTGCTCTGAGCTAATTCCAGCCCACACCTATCTTTCCCTAACTTTAAACTGCCTTGGTGTTGAGTACATGAAGTGAACTCACTTATATTTTGCTGTGAGACGATCATTCAGCAGGTTCACACGCGCAGTTGTAACAGAGCAAGACTTCGCCACTCTTCTTGTCATGCACTGATCCTCTCACCAGCCCATGCCCCATACAGCTTAGCACAGTTGCAGGGACACAGGAGACCCTTAATAAATACACTACTTGACTAGCTATGAAGATGTCTCGGGAAAATATTTGAAAGAAAAATACTCATTTGCTAAATCGACTTGCTGTTTCCACACTTCAAATTCAGATTAGTCTATCTATAAAGTTATTAAATATTAGTTCCAAGTATGTCATTTACTACTCTCATAAAATCTGCAACTTAACATCAGTCTAAGAATAAGGACATTCTTTTCATTAAAGCAATGCATGTAAGAACGTTGAAAGCATCCTTCTCCTTTCCCCCCTTTGCCTTTTTTCAGGAAAGGATACTGACTTCTGTGGTAGTAAACTGATCTCGAAGAAAGTCGAGGTCTTCCTCAAGAGAATCAAGATTCTTTGTGGCAGTCGATAAATTCTTTTCCAACAATGCCTGAGCTTCATCAATATCATATTCAAGCATTACATTTGCCTGAAGAGAGAAAAGCATGACAATGTCCGCACACTTACCCAGTGCTTTACAGGTTAGAACGGGGGTTGGCAAACTACAGCCCTTGGGCCAAATCCGGCCGGCTGCCTTTTGTCCTAAGTTTTATTGAAACCCAGCCATTCTTTATTCACTTAGACTTGCATGCTACAGTGGCAAAGCTAAGTACTACTTGTGACAGAGACCGTGTGGTCTGCAAAACCAAAAATATTTACCCTCTGGCCCTTAACAGAACATTTACTGACCCCTGGGTTAGAGAATATATTCACACACATTTTATCATTTACTCGTCGTAACAACCCTGGAGAGGCAAGTTACCTTCTCTACAGTTAAGAAAACAGAGGCTCCGAGAGGTCAGGTTACCTACGCTTTCGGGGATACTACATAAATGGAAGAATTACCATAAGAACCAGTATCTTTAGTTACCAAATCCTATCTTTCTACTAGCTCTATTGTGACACCAAATAGTATTACATTCAGATCAACTGAAATAGTTGTTTCTGAGCTTAAGATACCAAAAGTTTTCAAAAACATACATATTATCTACATTTGATCCACTGAGAGAAACAGCTGGCTTTTACTGCCCCCTTCCTACCTCCAGAGTAAATGCTGACACAGGGGGAACCATACTCCTAGCACCTGACTTAACACCGGGCATTTCCTGAACCACTTTCCTTATCTGGCAAATGGAATTTGAAAATTGCCCAAAGGGTTGTTGGAAGAATTAAATGAGACAACATGAAAGTGCTTAGCACAAAGTAGGTGCTACATTCTTATTGACTGGATATGCCAATCCATGATAATCAGAAAACTGTATAAGAATTCAGATAGGACTAAAAACATTCAGTGCAGAGTAAATGCCTCTCTAAAACCCGGACCCACAATCTCATTTCTCAATGACTGATGCTTCTTATTACTTTTTCTTTTCCAGAAAATTTCTAGACTTTGCTTACTTTTAACAAGAGAAAATCGAATACATTTAAAAACACTTCATTCATGTCAAAAAACATCGATCATTCATTCAGGAAGTACCCTGTGCCAAGTATATCTCCTTAGTTGATTCACCTCTCAACTACTGCCTGATCGGCCTCTCTATTTGACGGTCTAATAGTCACCTCAAGACTGACATGCCCAAAACACAACTCCAAGTCGCCCTGCAAACCTGTCAGTCCTTTGCCTGTGATATGAGTTACAAATATTTTTCCTGTTGATTGTCTTTTGACTTTGCTCATGGTTTCTGAATTCTGAGGCCTGAAAAACCATCCTTATTTCAGGGCTCTAAATAAGTTATCTGTGACTTGGCCTACAATTTTGATGGTGTCAGTATTTCATCACACATTTCAAATGTGATCCACTTGGAATTCACCATCGTGTAAGGTGGGCTCCAGCCGTAATTCTCTCTCTTGAGAGAGAGAGAGAGAGAGAGAGAGAGAGCTCCCTGTTGTCCCAGTCTAGTTTATGAAATCACCTTATCCCCACTTGCTGATTAAATGTGTGCCAAGGGAAAGAGAAACAAAGGACAATAACCCTTAGGATTTGGGCTACTGGGTGGACAGCTGTTCCATTTACAGAACTAAAACTAAACAAGTACGGGAATTATGCTTGTAGAAATAAATGTACAAACTCTGAAAAGATTACAGCTAACAGAAATCAGGAGGAGGAACTAAGGGACAGAGAAGTGAGTTTCCATGTACGAATCTGCCTATCTTTCATGGCACGAGACTGCCTCTCAGGGATGACTCTACAGGATAGCAAGCGGAAATCCTCCCAGCTGGGAGAGCTGAGAGCAGTATTGACTGGCTGCTTTGTATGGGAACTTGCCTGAGGTAACAAGACCTATGGATAGCTAGCTGGACAGTCAGGAATGGCTTGGCTGGTCGATCATGGGACTGAGAGGAGTAAAATAGGAAAAAATCACAGAGAAGGTCTGTGAAATCATCAAAATTGAAATATATGATTTTTAAAAATGGGTTCTAACCTCAAGGTTTTTGTAATAATCCTTGCCCCCTCAAATTTAGAGAGATCTTTCTAGAACTAACAAAATCTGATGATGAAGAAACATCTATCTAAGGTTCAACAGCACCTTCTGTTACATTTAAGAGCTAAAGCATTAGTTGGAGGGGAAGCAGGGTTTTGGTCCGTTTTGTTTTGATTGGGAGAGACTCGAGCATGTTTCTGCGGCAATCTTCCTCACACTCCCGATCCCCCTGAATGCCACCCCTTCATTCCTTCCACAGCTTCAACAATAATGCTTTACAAATGTCAGCCAAGGAAGTTGTGGCTATTACATTTACTTACCCCCAACCACAAACACACTTTATCGGTAGGAGGAACTGAAGCTTTGCAATACAGGTTATCTGCCAGTAAGAACCTGGTCTCCAGTGAATTGGTGGACTCCTTCAAAAAAAATGACAGTACTGTAAACAGTCCATTTTCACACCAAGGTTATAAGGAAGAGATCACAGAACTGAACCTAAGCCATTTAAAACAGTCCTATCACACAGACTAAGTAGAGTGGTAAAGAAAGGAATGCTGGAGCCAGATGGATGGGCAGGGAGGCTCGTGCATCCTGGCTCAGCTACTTACTATAGCTCTGAAGGCTGTGGCAAGCAGAGTTCTCACACACTCACACCGCCCCCCCCACACACACCCCAGTCTCACACCCCTCCCCGCCCCCACACACACCCCAGTGCCTGGCACAGAGTAAGCACTAGACAAGCGCTATTATTACTTCATCAGTGCTTCGTGCTCAACAACCAATTTTCTGAAGCCTCTTGTTAAGTTCATGACATAAAAAACATACTAGAAACGTAGTTATTCTACCAGTCAAGTAATAAATCATATATACATACACATACTATTTTAAATACAATATACTTATGACATTTAATTTTTACAGCCTGCTTATGTAACAAATATTGGATGAGGACTTGGAAGAGTCTCAAATCCAGTTCTGCCAGGAACTAGCTATGTAACAGTGCTCAAGTGTAGCCTCTTTGCAAATGTTGCCTCAGCTGTGAAATGAGAACCTGAAACGTCATTTCTAAAATTTTTTCCAGCTCTGTAAGTACTGGACTCACTCCTTATTCTTAGAGAGAACAATAACAATAACAACAGAAACTATTAGATGCTGCTCAAAATGACATTTTCTTTTTGTACTTAAAAGAATTTCAAATTGCATTTAAGTTCTGCAGATACTACATATAAGTAAAATACCCCAAGAAGTGTGGGTCCTAGAATTAAACCTGACTTTTGGCGGAAAGCCACATGTCTCACTGTCTGTGATGTCAGTACACGTGCTCAGGACTGGTTCAAATACCAGTGACCAAGGAGTCAAGGAACACATGTCTCTGCTGAAGTATCCTGGTTTGCTCCTGTTTACAAAGAAAACTGCACTTACTTTTTTCTTCTGCATGTACTTTAGAATTTCTAAAGTCTGCTTAATTTCAGGAATCTGACCTTTTAGCCTGTGAATAAGAAAAAGGTTAACTTAGTATTTGGCACCAGGACACAGTCTTACTAGCTTTGCATTTTCTACTGATACGTTTTGAGGACAACTTATATATATGAAATATTTAAGATAGTTTATCTGTAAGATATTTAATAAATTTTGTTTATTAAAATATTTAAGATATTTCAGACATATTTATTAAAATATTTAGATATAATAGCAAATATTTACGGAATGACTACTGTGCACAGAGTCCTATTCTATACGTCAAACCCCCCATCATTAGTTAACATTTCTAGAGAAAATCATATTCCACAGAGGTGATTCAGAGGTTCTACATTTAATTAGAATTGCATTTTAAATACTCATTTTTAAAATAACATGCATTCAAATATTATATTCTAAATTGAAAACCACCAACTCCCTCCGTCATAGGCAGCTCAGCACCAGCAAGTGCAGGGACAGCTTCTCAGGGCCTGCGCTTCCCACACTGTAAAAGCACTTGAATGCCTAACACACCACAGTAAGATATAGTACAACTTTGCGATTCTTTTAAGCTTTGGGTAATTTTTCTTTAACTTTTATGTTGAAAAATACTTTCTTTTCAAGTTAGTTAACAACTGTTCTTAAAATTATAAATGGATCACTGTTTGAACACACGAAAAAACTTAAGAAAACGATGGACATGATGAGACTGATCAGACTCAGCAGTAAAGTTATATTACAGCTACTAGAAAAGCAACTAGCCTGGAACAACTGGACATCCACACATAAAAAACATGAATCTAGACACAGACACTACACATTTCACAAAACTTAAGTTCACATGAATCACATACCTAAAGGTACAATGCAAAACTATAAAGCTCCTAGAAGATAACACAGGAGAAAACCTAAATGACCTTGGGTATGGTGATGACTTTTTAGATACAACACCAAAGGCACAATCCATGAAAGAAATAATTGACATGCTGGACTTTATTAAAATTAACAACTTCCACTCTGCACAAGACCCTGTCAAGAGAACAAAAAGACAAGCCACAGACTGTGGGAAAATATTTGCAAAAGACACATTTGATAAAGGACTGGTATCCAAAATACCCAAAGAACTCTCAAAACTCAACAATAAGAAAATGAACAACTGGATTAAAAAAATGGAACAGGGGCTTCCCTGGTGGCGCAGTGGTTGAGAGTCCACCTGCCGATGCAGGGGACACGGGTTCGTGCCCCGGTCTGGGAAGATCCCACATGCGGCGGAGCGGCTGGGGCCGTGAGCCATGGCCGCTGAGCCTGCACGTCCGCAGCCTGTGCTCCGCAATGGGAGAGGCCACAGCGGTGAGAGGCCAGTGTACCGTAAAAAAAAAAAAAAAAAAAAAATGGACCAAAGCCTTTAACAGATACCCTACCAAAGATATACACATAGCAAATAAGCATATGAAAAGATGCTCCACATCATATGTCATCAGAGGATTGCAAATTAAAATAACGAGATACCACTACACACCTATTACAATGGCCAAAATCCAGAATACTGACAAGTCCAGATGTTGGTGAGGAGGTGGAGCAAAAGCCCCTTTGGAAGACAGTGTGTCAGGTTCTTACAAAATAAAAGTACTCTTACCATATGATACAGCAATCATGCTCCTTGGTATTTACCCAAAGGAGCTGAAAACTTAGGTCCACACAAAAACTGCACACAAATGCTTATGGAAGCTTTATTCATAATTGCCCAAACTTGGAAGCAACCAAGATGACCTTGGTAGGCAAATGGAGACATAAACTGTGGTCCATCCAGACAATGGAATAGTATTCACTGCTAACAAGAAATGATCTATCAAGCCACGAAAAGCCATGGGGGAACCTTGAATGCATATGACTAAGTGAAGGACGCCAACCTGAAAAGGCTGCAGACTGTATGATTCCAGCTATAAGACACTCTGGAAAAGACAAAACTATGGAGACAGTAAAAGGATCAGTGGTTGCCAGGGGTTTAGGAGGGGGAGGGAGGGATGAACATGCTGAGCACAGAGCATTCTTAGGGCAGTGAAACTACTCTGTATGATGCTATAATGGTGGATACATCACATGGTGCATGTGTCCAAACCCATAGAATGTACAACACGAGGGTGAACACTAACGCAAACTACGGACTTTAGCTAATAATAACATATCGATCTTGGCTCATCAATTGTAACAAATGTTCCATCCGGTGAAGGGTGTTGATAATGGAGAGGCTATGTGTGTGTGGGGGCAGGGGCTATACAGGAAATCTCTGCATCTTCTGCTCAAGTTTGCTATGAAACTAAAACTGGCCTAAAAAATAAAGCGTATTAAAAATAATTTTTAAAAACTACTAGCAACTAATTCCCAAATGAAATCAATCTCACTGACAAGAAAATAAGAGATAAAAATATGCTGAAAACACTCAAAGTCAAACTTAGAGAAGAAAAAATGAAACATTTTTAGCTCTTTTTTTGGATTAAAGCTGCCCAAGGCTTTAAAGTGTTTTGCATGGAAAAATGTGCAAAACAGTTCTGGGAGTCCTGTCAGATCACAATGTAATCTGTAAGAAAACAGACTAAGGATACAAAAACAAAGCTGTGGTTCTTTCAAAATACATTTAACAAAATATTAGAGATCACCATGTAAACAAAATTTAAATATGATAATGAAAATGTACTTCGTGAATTATATAAAGGAAGTCACATCATGTGTGAAGAAGGTTAGCACAGCAAACTTTCTTACAGCGTGTGCTACTGACCCGGCAAATATGTCAGATAAGCCTGCTGCTTAAAAAATAGTATCACTGGGGCTTCCCTGGTGGCGCAGTGGTTGAGAGTCCGCCTGCCGATGCAGGGGACACGGGTTCGTGCCCGGTCCAGGAAGATCCCACATGCCGCGGAGCGGCTGGGCCCGTGAGCCATGGCCGCTGAGCCTGCGCGTCCGGATGTGGTGGCTTCTCTTGTTGCGGAGCACGGGCTCTAGGAGTGCGGGCTCTGTAGCTGGGGCTCGTGGGCTGTAGAGCGCAGGCCACTGTGCAAGTCTGAGCAATACACCCTCCCCACCCTGCTCTGTCCCAAAAGATAGCAGCTCTCCTGAACTGTGTGTTTACAGTCCCTTTTTTACTTTTTCAAATAGTTTCATCACATTTATGTGTATCCCTGAACAATATATTCTTTGCTAGTTTCTTAGCTTAATACAAATGGTCTCATGTTGTATGCATTTTTCTGGGGTTTTGCTTTATAACTCAATTAAGTTCCTAAGATTTGTTCATTCATTTTCACTGCTGTGTAATATCCATTTAAAAATATAACACAACTTGTTTATCCACTTCCTATCAACAGACACTTGGATCAGTTCCAGATCTTTGTTATTCCATGAACAATGGAAATCTCTAGGTTCTGGGAGTGGGTAGGGAAGTGAGAGGGAAGACAGCAGCTTAGAAGGGAAGTGGATCAAGTCTTCAAAGGGGGAATTTAAGGCTAAAGGGTAGGTGTTTTTCCTCCCTCTAAATTGCTGTGGGTGAATCACATTACCTACCCCATCACTGCTACAGGGCAGAAAAACAGCAGAATTGGCCAAAGGCAGGGAGAAGGTCAGGCTGAGGAGCTGAGAATAGACGTACTGGCCCCCAGCAGTTCCCCTTGCCCACTCCCCCTCCCAGGGGAGATGCCAAAGACAGAGGAATGGAAAGAATGTCCCAGAGGCCCAGAGGCCAAGGCACCCGGTAGGGGAGAAACAGCATTTTTCCAATGGCTGTGCTGCAGAGTGTAAACCCCACCCACCAGGAGGGACCTGAATTACTCCTGTTCCCACACACATTAATGGCCAAAGGAACTGATAACCCTGAGGGAATATGAGCTGATGGGGAAAAAAATGGTAATCTGATAAACTCAGCTACAAAATAAAATAAAGACAATAAATTCGACAACCTGTACCAGATGAAACAAAATCAAATTCTACAAGATTATACAGTAAGTATTTAAAAATACTTCAAAGAGAAAAGACAGGATATTGGTAATATGAAGAAGAAACAAGTAGCTGTAAGAAGGACCAAAAATACTACGTATAAAAAGTGTAATGGTTGAAATAAGGAACTCACAGATATCCATTTAATTGCCAAAAGACAAATTACCAAAATAGCAGAAGACAGGAAATAATAAAGAGACAGGGAAGGCAGAATTAGAAGAGTCAACATCCATATTAACAGGAATCCCAGAAGGAGAGAAGGAAAAAAATTAACAGATGACAGAAAAAAATGAAAAAATGATAATCACAAAATTTCCAGTTAGAGAAAGATAAAGCACATATAATTCATGTGTTAAAGAGTTCACCACAAGACAATGAAATACTAAATAACTTTTTAATATACCTATCAATAATTACTTTATGTATATATTTTTTAAATAGATCTTTATTGGAGTATAATTGCTTCACAAGACCGTGTCAGTTTCTGCTGTACAACAAAGTGAATCAGCCATATGCATACACATGTCCCCATATCCCCTCCCTCTTGAGCCTCACTCCCACCCTCCCTATCCCACCCCTCTAGGTCATGGCCAAGCACCAAGCCAATCTCCCTGTGCTACGCTACTGCTTCCTATACAGCTGAAGGAAAAGGTTAAATGACAGGCTGCAACAAAAGATTTACAACACCTGTAAAGAAAAGGTTAGTATCCAAACTACACAGCCGTCTGCTGCAAAACAACTCAGTCAAGCACAGAAACAGTTTTCGTTGCACAGCTGGTATCACAGAGGTGAGGGAACTTTCAGAAAAAATAAAAGGGGATAAAATTGGAAAAGGCTTTGAGTTGAGCAGTGAGGACTAGAGAAAAGCAGGCATCTCAAGGCAGGTGACAATACCAGCTATAGACCTGAGCCTGGGCCCCCGACGCTCGGCTCAACGGGGGAGCTCACATATTAAGTGCAAGAACTTGGAACAGGGCTCAAGCAGTCCAAGGCTGATGAAGACCCACAGCTCCTGCAAAAGCAAAATCGTCTATAGATAAAAGCAATCCACACAGGTATCCATGGTTACAGGAAGCTGACATATAGTCAGTTAAGGAAGAATTTAAGAAAGATATCCTCACAGGGCTTCCCTGGTGGCGCAGTGGTTGAGAATCCGCCTGCTGATGCAGGGGACGTGGGGTCGTGAGCTATGGCCGCTGAGCCTGCGCGTCTGGAGCCTGTGCTCCGCAACGGGAGAGGCCACAACAGTGAGAGGCCTGCGTACCACAAAAAAAAAAAAAAAAAAAGAAAGATATCCTCACAAAGACAAATTATAGTCAGATAAAACAAAAGAGATGACAACCTTGAAAGTATCCAAAAAGAAAAATTAGTTTATCTAAAAAGATTTAAAATAATAACCATATATTGTTTACATGGAACACCCTTAAATATAAATAAGCTGAAAGAAAAGGGATTGGAAAATATACACCAGGAAAATGTTAGCCACCACTCCTGGGTATGTATCTGGAGAAAACTATAATTCGAAAAGATACATGCACCCCACTGTTCATTGTAGCACTATTTACAATAGCCAAGACATGGAAGCAACCTAAATGTCCATCGACAGATGAATCGATAAATAAGACGTGTTACATGTATACAATGGAATATTACTCAGCCATAAAAAAGAACGAAATAATGCCATTTGCAGCAACATGGATGGACCCAGAGATTGTCATATTGAGTGAAGTAACTCAGACGAAAAAGACAAATATCATATGATATTGCTTATATGTGGAAGCTAAAAAAAAATGGTACAGGGCTTCCCTGGTGGTGCAGTGGTTAAGAATCCGCCTGCCGATGCAGGGGACACGGGTTCGAGCCCTGGTCTAGGAAGATCCCACATGCCGCGGAGCAACTAGGCCTGTGAGCCACAACTACTGAGCCTGCGCGTCTGGAGCCTGTGCTCCGCAACAAGAGAGGCCGCGATAGTGAGAGGCCCGCGCACTGCGATGAAGAGTGGCCCCCGCTTGCCGCAACTAGAGAAAGCCCTCGCATAGAAACGAACACCCAACACAGCCAAAAATAAATAAAATTAAAAAAAAAAAAAAATGGTATAAATGAACTTATTTAGAAAACAGAAATCGAGTCACAGATGTAGAAAACAAACTTATGGTTACCAAAGGGGGAAGGGGGGGAGGGATAAATTGGGAGCTTGGGATTGACATATACATACTATACATAAAATAGATAACTAATAAGAACCTACTGTATAGCACAGGGAACTCTACTCAATACACTGTAATGACCTATATGGGAAAATAATCTAAAAAAGAATGGATATATGTATGTGTATAACTGATTCACTTTACTGTACACCTGAAACCAACACATTGTAAATCAACTGTACTCTAATAAATTTTTTTTTAAATGTTAGCCAAAAGAAAGCCGGAGTAGCTCTAAGTGTCCAACAAAACTGACTAAAACAATAAGCATTATTTTACATAGGGTTAAATTCACCAAGAAGACTTCGTAATTCTCAAATTGCATGCACCTAATAGAATAGACTAAAAAGCTTTAAAAAAAAAAAGGATAGAAAATTGTTTCAGGTTAAGATGGCAGCAGACTAGCACTTGCACCTTTAACTGTTCACGTAGCAGAGAGCTGTTGCGATGATAGGAGCTACAGGGCTATTCCTGCAAGGGAACGAAGTGACAGGTGAGTTGATTTCCTGCAGCCACTTTTTACCAAAGAGTACATGAAGGGACATTTCTCTTTACAGAAATATGCCAGCTTATTAATAAATAAAAAATAAATAACTGAATTAGAACATCATCATTTTGCAACTCATAATTAATGGATCTAGGAATTCAGTATCATTCTAAGAAACAACTAGATACTATCTGCCTCTTAATGGAGAAACAATACACAAACCTATGAAGGAGTGTTGCCAAAAAACAAAAAAAGAAAAAAAAAGAGAAGAAAAACCTGACTATGAACAAGACTGCATATACAACTATCAACTTATAATAAACAGAAAGGGCAAAGAAACATGCTTGAAAATCCCACAACTGCTTTGAAATTTAGCAACATACTTCTGAATAACCCATAGATTATGAATCTAAATGTGAAAGATAAAACAATAAAGCTTTGAGAATAAAACATTAAGAGAATATCTTCATGAACTTGGGATATTTCTTAAATAGGACACAAAAAGTACTAACCACTAAGGAAAAATTCTTAAATCAAACTACATTAAAAATAAAGGGTGATGTATATATGTCCATGCCACAGGTGTGATAGGGAGGGTTGGGTGGGAGGGAGGCAGACGCAAGAGGGAAGAGATATGGGAACATATGTATATGTATAACTGATTCACTTTGTTATAAAGCAGAAACTAACACACCATTGTAAAGCAATTATACTCCAACAAGATGTAAAAAAAAAATAAAGGGTGATGACTCAAACAGTATATCCACAGTGCTTCCAATTAAAAAAAGAAATCGGAAGCCTACCATATACCACACATAAAAATAAACTTCTGATGGATTAAGAAGTTAGATATGAAAATGAAAAAAATTAAGACTTTAAGAAGAACACTTAGGAGTATGTCTTTTTGAACATGGAATACAAAATAGGATTTCTTAAACAATACACAAAAAGCACTAACTATTAAGAGAACTTTTGACTTAAAACATTTAAATTAAGAACTACTCATCAAAAGAAATCATAAGGGGGAAAAAAAGAAAAATTACAAAAGCAAGAAAAATTTCTCACATATAACCTAAAAGGACTAGTATCCAATATATAAAGAATTCCTACAAATAAAAAAAGACAACCAACCCATTATTAAATGAATAAAACTCTTCAAAAAAAGTTTTCCACATTTGCTGTCTCCATCATTCTCCTTTGAACCACTGGGCCAACACTGTTCCCATCCAGAATACCAATGACTTCCACTTTGCTAAGTCCAAGTCCATTCTCAGTCCTTATCCCACTTGGGTGAGCCATCTGCAGCATTTGACACAGGTGATCATTCCCTCCTCCATGATACATTTTCTTAGCTAGGCTTCCAGAACCCCATGATCTCCCAGTTTTCCTGACCTCACTTAAAGTTTCTTTTCAGCCTTTTTTGCTGGTGTTCCCTCTTCTCCCTAACTTCTTACTGTCGCAATGTCCAGATCTTTGATCTTCTCTTCACTTGCATGCACTCTCTTGGTGATGGACCTCATTCAGTCCCCTGGCTTTAAATGACTCCCAAATTTTTATCTCCAACCCAGATCGCTCCCAAAATTCACATTCATATATTTAACTGTCTACCTAACACCTCCACCTGGATGTCCAAATGATGTCCAAGGCATCTCAAGTGTGTCCAGAATTGAACTCCTCCTGATCTTCCCCCAAACCTGCTCCACCCACAGTCTTCTCAGATGTTGGTAACTCTCCCTTCCAGTTGCTCAGACCTGGGAGCCATCGCACATGCCGCCACAGTACTAGAGTTACCAAGGTAACTATGACACACGGATTCCCTCCGCTTCCCCAAGGCTTGGTCCTGAGGTCCATTTTCTTCTCTATCTGTAACCTCCGTGCAAATGACCTCAAAGCCAATGGCTTTATGCTTCTTTTTCAAATAAAAATAAACTTTTATTATAAAAGCAATAAATGTACATTGCAGAAAATTAAGAATACAGGTAAGCAAAATAAGAAAAATGCTATTTCCCACCACCCAAAGATTACCACTGTCAATATAACATTAGTGTCAATTCTTCCAGGTATTTCTGTGCACATAGTGTTTTCTATCTTTTTTCCTATTAACACCCCTCATCTGTCCATGTTGATGACTTTTCATATCATCTAACACCTAGCCCTATTCAAATTTCCTCAGTTGTCACCAAAATCAAATGAGAAAATATATCTAAAAACAAACTTTTGGTTTGTTTTTTTCTTTTTTTTTTGGTCGTGCCGCATGGCTTGTGGGATCTTAGTTCCCTGACCAGGGATTGAACCCACACCCTCGGCAGTGAAAGCGCGGAGTCCTAACCACTGGACCACCAGGGAATTCTCAACTAAAGACAAACTTTTGTATTTTTGCTTAAGTGGTACCCTCACGCCCAGACTACCCTTCCTCACTGGAGCCTGCTTCCAAACTCATAACCAGGCTTCAAAATTCTACATAGCCATCTGCTTCTCTTGGAAGTTTCCCCTGAATCCCTGTGTCCCCCTTCAGATCACCCGTTCCCCTATGCTAACTCATTACTGTGCACCATAACTCCTTGACTGCTATACTCTGTACTTATTTAAATATCTGTTATGCCCCTAGGCCATAACCCTGTTGAAAGCAGATACTGGACCTTACTTCACCCAAAACAGTATCTGGCACCTATGAGGAATTCCATAAACATTCAACTGACAGAAGAATGCTGTCACATGTGTATAGCAGGTATCCGTAGGTATTTATTACTGTGGATTGATTTTGTAAGCTACTATGAACATACAGGGGAATAAAGGATCGAGAGCAAGAATACTTCTGCCCTATCACTTATGAAGTCCTGGCAAAGTCACAACTTCTGTGGGTTTCTCATCTCATCGGCAAAATGAAAAGAATGAACTAGACATTTAAGATGTTACGATCCTAGAAGCTTTGGAATAAGGACTTCAATATTCATTCTATTACGTTTTCAAAAGCATCTTTAGACTGACAATACCAAAGTGCTGGTGAGTATGAAGAACAACTGGAACTCCCAAGACATTGCTGGTGGCAGTGTAATATGCTAAAGCCACCTAGGAGGACTTTTGGCAGTTTCTCATAAAATTAAACATACACTTACCATACAAGTCAGCAATTCTACCCCTTGGATAATTACCCAGGAGAAATGAAAACATGTCCACCCAAAGACTTAAAACCAAATGGGGAAACAAACCAAATGTCCATTGACAAGCAAATAGATAAAAATAGACAAAAACTGTGGTACATCCACATACAATGGAAAATGACTCAGCACTAAAAAGAAACTAATTTACTGATACACACAACACCAGGGATGACTCTCAAAAAGCATTATACTAAGTGTAATAAGCCTGACGTAAAACCGTAGTTACTATATGCTTCCATTTATATGAAGTTCAAGAACAGACAAAACTAATTTATGGTGAAAATAATCAGAACAGTGGCTGTCTCTGGGAGTGTGCAGGGTTGGGTGTAAAGGGGCAGGAGGAAACTTCCTGAGGTAACAGAAATGTTCCATGTATTGATCTGGGCAATGGTTACAGAAGTGGATACATTTATCAAAACTCATCAAACTGAACATTCAACGCATAGACATTTTATCTGTATGCAAATTATGTCTCGATCTTTTAAAAATCTAAGCTATACAATATTAATTTTAAAAACTTAGAAATTTTGCACTTACCTCCTTTTCTTTTGAGCCAGGTTGAGCTCCATAAACTTATACTTCTGGTACTGTTCATCCAGCTTCTTCAGTACTGTATCTGCAGTCTCATTCCCAGGCTGTTTCATGAAGGAATCCACATCTTCCTTTAATATCAAAAAGAATACATTACAAATTTTAGAATTCATACCTCTGATTTTTGACCACTTTAGCTTTATTTTTAAACATAAAAAGAGCCTGTGTTTCTTTTTCTCCAAAGGCTTGTTTTTAACTAAAAAAGTATTTATAAAAAGTTAGAGACCATTTCAGACAGTGCACATACATTATGTAGCTAATTTATTATTCTTCCACCTTCCTCTTTTTATTTATATATAGGGAAAGAAAGATGACCTTGTCTGCTTTTTTTTTAACATCTTTATTGGAGTATAATTGCTTTACAATGGTGTGTTAGTTTCTGCTTTATAACAAAGTGAATCAGCTATACAGATACATATGTCCCCATATCTCTTCCCTCTTGCGTCTCCCTCCCTCCCACCCTCCCTATCCCACCCCTCCAAGGCAGTCACAAAGCACCCAGCTGATCTCCCTGTGCTATGCGGCTGCTTCCCACTAGCTATCTACCTTACGTTTGGTAGTGTATATATGTCCATGCCTCTCTCTCGTTTTGTCACAGCTCACCCTTCCCCCTCCCCATAACCTCAAGTCCATTCTCTAGTAGGTCTGTGTCTTTATTCCTGTCTTACCCCTAGGTTCTTCATGACCATTTTTTTTTAAGATTCCATATATATGTGTTAGCATACGGTATTTATCTTTCTCTTTCTGACTTACTTCACTCTGTATGACAGACTCTAGGTGTATCCACCTCATTACAAATAGCTCAATTTCGTTTCTTTTTATGGCTGAGTAATATTCCATTGCATATATGTGCCACATCTTCTTTATCCATTCATCTGGTGATGGGCACTTAGGTTGTTTCCATCTCCAGGCTATTGTAAATAGAGCTGCAATGAACTTCAAAGCTTTTGCACAGCAAACGAAACCATCAACAAGACCAAAAGACAACCCTCAGAATGGGAGAAAATATTTGCAAATGAAGCAACTGACAAAGGATTAATTTCCAAAATTTACAGGCAGCTCATGCAGCTCAATAACAAAAAAACAAACAACCCAATCCAAATATGGGCAGAAGATCTAAACAGACATTTCTCCAAAGAAGATATACAGATTGCCAAAAGACACATGAAAGAATGCTCAACATCATTAATCATTAGAGAAATGCAAATCAAAACCACAATGAGATATCATCTCACACCGGTCAGAATGGCCATCATCAAAAAATCTAGAAACAATAAATGCTGGAGAGGGTGTGGAGAAAAGGGAACACTCTTGCACTTCTGGTGGGAATGTGAGTTGGTACAACCGCTATGGAGAACAGTATGGAGGTTCCTTAAGAAACTACAAACAGAACTACCATATGACCCAGCAATCCCACTACTGGGCATATACCCTGAGAAAACCATAATTCAAAAAGAGTTATGTGGGCTTCCCTGGTGGCGCAGTGGTTGAGAGTCCGCCTGCCAATGCAGGGGATGCAGGTTCGTGCCCCGGTCTGGGAAGATCTCACATGCCGCAGAGCGGCTGGGCCCGTGAGCCATGGCCGCCGAGCCTGTGCGTCCGGAGCCTGTGCTCCACAACGGGAGAGGCCACAACAGTGAGAGGCCCACGTACAGCGCCAAAAAAAAAAAAAAGAGTTATGTACCAAAATGTTCATTGCAGACCTTGTCTGCTTTATACATCCGCCATGCAGCACATTGCCTAGTCATGTGCCCTAGCCACAAAACGATTCAACAGGCTGTGTGCCAAAATTATAGATTTTATTACTGAAATTTTTAACTGAACAAGTTCTGCCACAGATATCATGCTAAATATCGCCATTAGGTTCCCAAGACAAGTCACAACTGCTTCCTTGAGTTTCAAGTGGTTGAAATAAAGTAAGCCTAAAAGGCAAACTGAACAATCTTTTGTAACAGGAATAAATAAGCAAAAGAAAAGCAATGAAACTGAACTGCATTTTTTTAAATGTATACTGCACATGCTGGTCCTTTAAGAAAAGCTAGTTAATTAGGTAAGGATCAGGAACTAAGTGAAACTATATGGAAACTTTAAGGAGATTCTGTAACAGCCTTCTAGTAGTTTAAAGAACTTTAGTCCTTCCTTGCAACTAAGTTAAATTCAATTATCTCACAGTTTCTGGGATCTCTACATCATTATTCTTATCCATGCTTACTAGCTATAAGGGAGTATTTTAGCAGAAACGAGGCAAGAAGCAAAAAGAAGAGAAACACAGCAAGGGAGTGAACTATGAAGCCATCAAGCTAGAGACTGTAAAAGAAATTGAAAAGGTGAGGCTGAGGCAATGGCTGAGTTCTGCATGGAGATGAAATGCATTCTGGAGATAAAATGGAGATAGCATCTTCCTAGAAGGCTCACTGTAGGAAGAGAAATGTCAAAGTTTTTAGCACATGTTATTAGCAGCTTAGACTCTAGCAAGGAGAATTAACTACAGCAGCATAGGTTTGTGGTTAAGAGACAGGGGCTGCCTGGTTTGAATGCTGGCTTCATCACATACTAGGTGACCTTGGAAGTTAGTTAACCTTTCTCTTTGGCTCAATTTCCTCATCTGTAAAAAGAAAAAAAGTACCTTTTCCTCACAGGGGATTAAATGAGTTAGCACGTGTAAACTACTTAGAAGAGTACACAACAGCTAGTAAGTGTTCAACATTAGATATGTATAAGTGTACAAAACTACAGGGAGGTCATATCTGAACTAGATGTTGAGAGATGGAGAGGTCAACAAATCGACAAGGGGGGAAAGGGACAATTAAAGCAGAGAAAGAAAACAAATTACTGCATCAACGGCAATGGGGAAAAGGCAAGGTGTGACTTTTAACCACTATCAACACAGAAACTAATATACATTAAGCATTTACTTGCAATACTGAAAGCACAGTCTCTGTTTCTCAGGGCAACTCTAACTACTGTTACTCCTATTTCACTTAAAGAAACGGAGGCTCAGATTGTAAAATAATATGCTCAAGATTAAGCAGCAACTGGGAAGTAGAGGCATGATTCAAACCTCGTTCTATTTAGAAACCATTGTTCTTTCTATAATACCATGTTATTCCAATTAGTTTAGGAACATACAAATATTTATGTGAATTTGGATTATTTATTATATCATATTGACAGAAATTTTAAGGTCTAGAAAAAATAACTTGTGACATTTTAGGGAAAATGCATTTTAAGATAACAGTTTATAAAGCCCTTTGATAAAGTTTATCCTCCTGAATTAGATTTCTGAAGCCATCTCTTGCTGAGCACCATGGGTGTGGTATTTTAAGGCACTATGGAAATTCAATCAACACTTAGTTATGAGCTTATACTGTGTGTCAGGTACTGTGCTAGCGTCAGGAGAAATGACAGGGGGCAAGGTAATGACCTAACCTCCCTCCCAGTGGCAGAGCATGGCGCAGAAGTAGAGCTCTGCAGCCGCACAGATTGCCTAAATTCAAAGCCTGGGTAACTCACTTACACCCTGTGTGACTTGGAGCAAGTTACTCAAGGGCTCTGTGTCTCTGTTCCAACATGTACAAAATGAGAATAACAGTATCTGCCTCTTAGAGTTTTGTAAAAGCATTAGGAAAGTGCCCGGTATTCAACAAATTTTCTCTCTTGTTGACAGTTACCTGGGAGATGAGTGGATAGAAATAAATGGCACGGCTCAGGGAGAAAAAACAAAATAACTGAAGAAAATAGTACAAAACCGAATCATCAAATGCAAATATGCACAGAATGTATATAAAAGTGGTGTGAATAAAAGAATAAATAAAAGAAATGGGTCTTTTGAAGGCTGGAAGATACCAAGAACAAAAAGGTAGAGACAAGGCAATATAGGTACAAACCAAAAGGTTGAGAAATTTCCATTAAGATTTTATAGTAGTTCAGGCAAAACTGAGTGGAGAAAGATGGGCGATACCGGCCTGGAAGGCCACTCAGGTTTTCTCTTATTATTCAAATAATATTCAAATACTATTTCGAGAACAGCCTTACGGGGCGGGGACAGGATTGAAAGCACAACTTGTTTCCCTCTGTTCGGCCTTGGGTTGGTCTCCCTGTTCTGTGAAGCCTCCCACAATGCATTCCCTGCTTCCTCTCTCACCTGCACGCGATTTATTCTCTAAGTTGTTAAGACCATTTAGCTAAAAGCAAATGTGGTTACACAGGGGCTTCACTTAGACACCTTCTGGTGACTGCCCGTGGCCGGCTGGCTAAAGCCTCAGGGGCCCAGCGGGCCACACAAGGCCTTCAAGGTCTCCCCGGTCCGACGTTCCCCTCCGCCTTCTTCCGAGGCAACTGGCCACCGCAGCCCTTCAACACACTAGGTGCCATTTCCTATGTTCACACCTGAGCTCCTCTGCCTGCTCACTGTACCCCGTCACCATCTACGCATCGGTCTCCCCGGCACCTGGGCTGACTCTCAAGCTTCTCACCGCCTCCGTTTTTCCGGGAAGTAGGGTCGAAATCCCGCGTCGGGGATGGGCTGGGGCGGGGGGGGGGGGGGAGGCGGCGGTCCCTCAGAGAGGCCCCGCGCCCCCTCCGGCTCCTGAGTCCTTCGCCCCGCGCCCCCTCCCCCATCTTCTGGGGCCTTCTCAGACCGCGCGCCCCACGGCGGGTCCTGACACAGCTCAGTCGGTCCTGGCGCAGAGCGGGAGAGCGGACGGAGCGCTCTCTCTGCGGTCCTTTAGCTCAATTCCTTCCCCCAACAACCAAGGCCGAGCTGGGGGCCAAGAAGGAAAGGGTAGCCCACCGCATAGCGTCAAGATACGGAGCACCAGCGTGTCTCTTACCACGAAAACGGCCTCAGGAATCCCCAGATGGAGCCGCCGTCCGTTCCCTCCAGCCACTTCTCCCAACCCACAACCTTCCTTACCGGCCGCCATCTTGGGGAAGCGAGCGCGCGACTAACGGCCTATCGAGCGCCTGTAGCCTGGGGCCTGTGATTGGCTCGCTCACAACGGCAGGCCCGCCCTCCGCTTGTGAGTCTGCACATTCATTGGCTCACAGGAAGTAGCCGCCCCTTACCCGTCGGACGAGTCGCCCAACCTGTGGGTTCTAATTGGTTGCGCGCGGGTGAGTGATAAGCGTGGAAGGACTACCGAGGCGAAGCTGGCTCTGCAGGGAGGACCAATACCTAGTCCTGGGAAAAGGGATTCCGGGGGGTTTGTGGGTGGGCTGGCTGGAAGACCCTGACAATCGGGGACCAAGCCGGAACGGACCCCACTACCACCCCAGAACACGCGGCACTCTCCAGAATAGCCTTCGAAGCGACCCGATCCCTTCTCGGATTCAAGCAAATCCGGGATCTAGACACCACCACAGGGCCTGGGTCTCGGTGTCTTTCTGGGCCCACCATATTCACGAGCTTCCAGGCCCTTGAAGGGGACTTGTTTTGTGCCTACTTCCGGGTGGACCCAGTGGCTTCATCCTAATAAACACTCCGCCCATTTTGTCACAATTTACCGAAAGCCACCTTTGATCAGGCTCTCACCACCCCAGCTCAAACGTTTTCAAAACTTCACAGTGTACATAGAAAATCCTAAGAACTCTTCCGATGCTTCTAGGCCCAACGCATTCCCCAAGATCATCCACCACTACAACCCTTTGAAAGCAAGTAATTATTCTTCGATCTGTTTTCTGACATGTAACCACCGTGTTTGTTCCTGCGTTTGCCTGCACTGTAGTGCTTCACACTACACCGGTGCTTCATCCACTCACACAAAGCCTACCAACAGACAGGTCCTGTCTGTACAAAGGATAAATGTCAGTTTCCTTACTTAGTGCGGACACATATATAATAATAGTGATTAACATTTAATAAAAACGAACTATGTGCAACTCACTGAGTCATGTTCTTTAAACCCCACAGCTCAGTGTCCCTAATATCACCCCTAGTTTGCAGACAAGTAAAGGGACTTAAAATGAATGATTGGTAAGATAATAGAATCAATATTATAACCGTGACATACGGGGTAGGAAAGAAGCACAGGTGAAGACACTACGTAAGTCATATTTTAAAATGAGAATTACAACGCGTATCAACAAGGCTGTTGTAAAGATTAAATGAGATTATGTATGTAGAATACCTAATAAGTACTTGCCACACAGTAGGGCTAAAGCAATGAGGAAACTAGGCGAGGCTGAAGAAGTGCGAAGAGGGAGCGGATGAAACTGCAAAAGTGGCGGGAGAGGGGTGTGGCAAAAGGGCTGGGGAGCCGGAAGGTCTGGAAAACTTGGGAGATGACAGGGCCTGAGGAACGAGGAGGGAGGTGGGGCCAGAGGTTGGGTAATGAGGAGGGGCTGAAGGAATGAGGGAGGTGGGTGGGACAGAGGACTGAGCTAGAGGACGGGTGCCAGGAGAGGAGAGTACTACAGAAAAGGCTGGAGCTGGAAGAGTAAAACAGTTGGGCGGACCTGTAGAACTGGAGAGATGTGAGGACCCTGGGGACTAGAGAGAAGGTAGGGGGTTGGAGGACTGGGGAGAGGGGCGGGGCAGAGGAATGTGGGCAGGGCTTTGAATTGGACTGGCTCCGACCGAGGGTTTAGAGGACTGGAAAGAGGGCTGGACTAGAGGAAGGGGAGGGGTGGGAGCTGTAGAACTGTAGAAGGGGGCAGGGCTAGAGGACTGGGGAGAGGGGAGGGGTTGGAGCGGTGCGGAGATGGCTGGTGCCTGAGGAATGGAGAAATTGGGCAGGGCAGTAGGACCAGAGGGTGCCAGGGCTGAGGCCTTGGAATACGGGCGGTGGATGACAGTGGGAGCCTCTGTATAGTAGTAACAAAAACTTAGAACATGAAATTAAACAATACCATTACGTTAGAATTAAAAAACATGAAATAGTTGGTAGTTATATAATGAAAAGTGCTAGATACTGTTAAAAATCCCAAGTCGATAGAAATTAAAGAATGCCTGAAGAAATTGAGTGTTATACTGTGTTCATGATTTGGAATTACTGATTTTGTTAGGATGTCTTATGTCTATTTTCTCCAAATTTAACTATAGATTCAATGTAGTCCTAATCAGCATAGAAATTGATCAGTTGACTGTCATATTTTATGTAATTCAAAGAAAATGTGAATACCTGAAACAATCTTGAAAAATATGAATAAACATGGAAGACTAATAGTACCTGATTTTGAGACCTACAGAAAAGTATGATAATCAAGACTGTGTGTTATTGGACTAAGGATAGACCTTTGGATCAACAGAACAAAAAAGAAAAAATAGACCCATAAATACGCTGTCAGTTGGTTTTTGAGAAAAGTGCCAAGACAGTCCAAGGGAAAAGGAATTTGTCTATCCCAAATGTTGCAAGAACAACTGGATAACTATATAGAAAAAGTAAACCTCTACCCCTACCTGTCACCAAACACAAAAATGTATGGGGGCACGGGTTCAATCCCTGGTGGGACAACTAAGATCCCACATGCCACGTGGCGTGGCCAAAATATATATATATATATATCAAAACCAAAGAAAAACATCAAAATGGGCAAAATAGTTGGACGCTTCACACACTAAAAGAGATGTTGGAATGGCCAATAAGTGTATGAAAAGTTGCTTAGTCATCAGGGAGAGGTAAATTAAACCACTATGTCATATTACTTACAAACCCACTAGAATGGCCAAAATTTAAAATACGGATTTTGGGCAAGAATTTGGAGCAGCAGAATTCTCATACACTGCTCGTGGAATAAAGTGGTACAGTAATTTTTGGACAACTTTTGGAAGTCTTAATTTTAGATAAACACCTGCTCTGTGACCCAGCCATTCTACTCCTAGGTATCTACCCAAGAGACAGATCCATATTTATCCACAAAAAGATTCAAACAAGAATGTTTATTTGCTGTACAGTAGAAACTAACACAATATTATAAAGCAATTATACTCCAATGAAAATTTAAAAAAATGAAATCAAAGTTAGATTGTAAATCAACTACATTCCAATAAAAATTTTTTAAAAAATAAAAATTGAATTAAAAAAATAAAATCAAATCAAAGTTAGGAGTAATGTAAATAAAATGAATTTTAAAAGTTAAAAAAGAATGTTTATAGAGTTTGTATGTGTATATAAATTTAAATTTTAGTTTAAAAATAATGAGCATGAAGAAATATATCTTCAGATAAAAACTGAGTTTATCGCCAGCATAACTACATTAAATAAACTTCTAAAAGATGTACCTGAAGAAGAGGGGAATGACTCCGATGCAAGAAGAAATGGTGAACAAAGAATTCGTGAACACATTGCTAAGTGTAAGCAGAACCGTCTCTAACGCTTTCATTTGGGGGCTAACGAAATGGGACAGGACTAAAATATTGGGTCACTACAGTCCATAAGTTGGGAGGGAATGCCCTTGTAGTTTACAAGTGTTCTGAGGTCCTTGTGTTATCTGAGAGAGGAGATTAAGATGATATATTTTTTAACATCTTTATTGGAGGATAATTGCTTTACAATGGTGTGTCAGTTTCTGCTGTATAACGAAGTGAATCAGCTATACATATACATATGTCCCCATATCCCCTCCCGCTTGTGTCTCCCTCCCACCCTCCCTATCCCACCGCTCTAGGTGGTCACAAAGCACCGAGCTGATCTCCCTGTGCTATGCGGCTGCTTCCCACTAGCTATCTATTTTACGTTTGGTAGTGTATATATGTCCATGCCACTCTCTCACTTCGTCCCAGCTTACCCTTCCCCCTCCCTGTGTCCTCAAGTCCATTCTCTACGTCTGTGTCTTTATTCCCGTCCTGCCCCTAGGTTCTTCAGAACCAATTTTTTTCTTTAGATTCTATATATATGTGTTTAGCAAACGGTATTTCTTTTTCTCTTTCTGACTGACTTCACTCTGTATGACAGACTCTAGGTCCATCCACCTCTCTACAAATAACTCAATTTCATTTCTTTTTATGGCTCAGTAATATTCCATTGTGTATGTGTGCCACATCTTCTTTATCCCTTCATCTGTCTATGGACACTCAGGTTGCTTCCATGTCCTGGCTATTGTAAATAGTGCTGCAATGAACAATGTGGTACATGTCTCTTTTTGAATTATGGTTTTCTCAGGGTATATGCCCACTAGTGGGATTGCTGGGTCATATGGTAGCTCTATTTTTAGTTTTTTAAGGAACCTCCATACTGTTCTCCATAGTGGCTGTATCAATTTACATTCCCACCAAGAGTGCAGGAGGGTTCCCTTTTCTCCACACCCTCTCCAGCATTTATTGTTTGTAGACTTTTTGATGATGGTCATTCTGACCGGTGTGAGGTGATACTTCATTGTAGTTTTGATTTGCATTTCTCTAATGATTAGTGATGTTGATCAGGAGATTAAGATATTAAGTTTAGTTTTTGATAATTTTGCAGGATAAAGTTTCAAGGCTAACTATTAAAACAAGAGAAAGAGTGCATCACCTCAAAAACACTAAATGAAGAATCTCAAGAGTACTGAATGTCAAAATGGATGTTTATTTTACTTGGAAGAAGTGGATGATTCAATCAGCATGTAGAGAGATCGTCATTTGTTTTCACCTCTGATTTGGAATCTTTCCGCTTTAGTACTTCATGGATTCTGTCCGTGTGAAAGAAAGACACATGTGTATATCTTTCATTATTTCCACGTATTTTTCCTTGTGGTTATGAAATAAATTACAAATCGTTTTACACAAAACTTTGGTCAGTCTTCTCATTATCTAATACTCGAAGCTTTGTCAGGCCTCCTAAAACAAACATTCAGGAACCAGGGGGCCCCAAGTGCATGGACTGAAGGCAGAAACCTTGTAAAGACTCTTCTAGAAAACAACACTCTGAGGCAATGAACACCTGGATCATGACACTTCCCCATATGCTTCAGCTACACCTCATCCATGTTACCACTGCTTGCTTCCACTTCTGTGCTCAAGCTGTTTCCTCTGCCTCTAATGTCAAACTTCTATCATCTATACACCCACTAGTTGAAATTCTCCTTATCATTTGATACACAATGCCCTGAAATCTTTTATCCCTGAATTAACTGTTCCCTCCTTTGACCTCCCATAGTGCTTTGGCTTTCCTATCTGTTTATATGCTTGTCTGCAATATCGTTTCCCCTCTCCGTTGACTGGCTATCCATTTTTAAATATTAGCATTCAACTTAGGTATCACTTCCTTAGGAAAGCTGTGCCTGCAACCTCCAGACTGAGCTACCCACCTCTCCAGCACTGATCTCAGTTGCGTTTGCTGAATGAATGGATAAAAGGCTTGCTGACTAGGTATCAGAACCCAGTTGATGTTTAACAACACAAGTTTGTAGAGGATTGGCTTTCCACAGTTCTGTGTCTCTTTACAATGCTGAAAATGTTAGAATTCTTTTTTCTTCTATGAGACACCGACAATGCACAAAAGATTATAAAACTCTGTTCTAACATGTGACTGCACATGCCTACCAAGTACCTAAGTAACAACAGGTCAAACATACGTTATTTCTTGTGGATGGAGCAGCAGGCTTGCTGGTCCTTAAGCCTGGTTGGGTATAAATCATGGGTTGAGGTGCCATTAGGGAAGGAGCTCCAATTGGAGTTGGAACCTATGAATTCAAATGCAAAAGAAAACAAAATAAAAACTTAATTAGTATTTTATTGCTCCCCTAAAACAATAGTACCAAGAGGACAAGTAACCACTCTAGAGCAAATATTACATTTAAAGAATGTCAACTGAAAAGATGCCAGCTGAGTAGTGGCAGACCCTGGAGATAAACGTGAATGACAAACTAGAATTTGAAGTATCAATATTTCACTCAGATGCTGCTGGAATATTCTGCATTCAGAGAAAATGAAATATCACTAGTTTACAAACCAACTGCTTTGCAGTTTATGAAGAAGTAACAGCAACTGGCACTGAAGAAGCTGTTGAAAAACCTCCAAAGAAGAGAACAAAAAAGATGACCCAGAGCCATATGAAGTGGAAGGGATATGGTAATATGGGGGTTACTCGTGACTGAGATAAGAACAACGGTGGGCAGGCAGAATCCTTACTGGAAGAGTTTCAAAAGAGAATGAGAAAAAAAAAAAAAAAAAAAAAGAGAATGAGAGGAAAAAATACAACAAACTAGTAAATATAACAAAAAAGAAGCAAACTCACAGATATAGAGAACAAACTAGTGGTTACCAGTGGGGAGAGGGAAGGGGGAGGGGCAAGAGAGGGGTAGGGGAATAAGAGATACAAACTACTATGTATAAAATAAATTAGCTACAGGGATGTATTGTACAGCACAGGGAATATGCTGTGTATTCACAGCATATTCACAGAATATCCAATATTTTATAATAACTTTAAATAGAGTATAGCTTTTAAAAATTGTGACTCACTATATTGTACACCTGTAACTTGTATAATATTGTACATCAACTGTTCTTCAATTTAAAAATAAACTTCAAAAATCATTCAAAGACAAATATCATATGATATCACTTATATGTGGAATCTTAAAAAAATGATACAAATGAAGTTACCTACAAAACAGAAATAGACTCACAGACATCAAAAACAAACTTATAGTTACCGAAGGGTAAAGGCCAGGAGGAAGGATAAATTGGGAGATTGGGATTGACATATACACACTACTATATATAAAATAGATAACTAATAAGAGCCTACTGTATAGCACAGGGAACTCTACTCAGTACTCCGTAATGGCCTATACAGGAGAAGAATCTAAAAAAGAGCGGTTATATGTATATGTATGACTGATTCACTTTGCTGTACATCTGAAACTAACACAACATTGTAAATCAACTATACTACAGTAAAAAAAATTTTTTTAAACTTCAAAAAAAAAAAACAGGGAATGAGAGGAAAAGAAGTAGTTACATAGCCTATAGAGAACTATTTTAAGGAATTTTTCAGTAAAGGGATAAAATATACTACTAAATGGTAGTATATTCATATGTGAAATACCACTGAGCCATTATAATTAATGTATTAATTATGTACCAATCTAGACAGATCTCAAAAATATAAAATAATACCAATTATAATCAATTTTTAAAAATCATTTAGAAGAGTACTACATATTTTTCCTTAGTAAAAGTATGAAAATGTTCTAGAAGGCCAGACATAAAATTCACAGTCATTGTCTCTGGAGTGGCAGAGAGTGACTGGGACTAGGGATGACCCAAGGAGACTTTGGTCTTATTTGTAAAATTTCATTAAAAAATGATCTGGAAAAATTATGAAAAAATGTTAACATTTAGTAATTCAGAATGTTGAAGCAAGGACGTTTGTTATCCTCTATACTTTCCCATATTTTAAATGTTTTTCCAAATTGACACCAACAGCAAAAGCATGACTGAATTGGTGGTGAGGCTAAAGGACTTCAGAGTTTCCATTACTCATATTACATCACGTGAAATTTATACGACGCACTGAGGCTATAAAAACGAGAACTGGTGATTGCAAACAATTTTTAACTAAGTAAAGAAAATTTATAAATCATGAAAACATTGCCAAATAGGCAGAACAGAAATAACAGACTTAACTAAAATGAGTTAGAAAAAGGTTGGATATAAAGCCAGAAAAGTTCCAGAGAGTATTCTACCTGTATTAAAATTTCCTCCCATTGGAAGCCTTGAACAATGAGAACAAATTCAGCCTTATGAAAGTCCACTTCTTTTTTTACATCCTTAAAGCAGAGTGAAAGTGATCCCAAACAGCAGAATGGCAAACAAAACAAAACAAAATGAAACAGCAAAATCCTTGCAGAAAGGGAAGAAAAACAGAAGCAAACAGTAGCTCATTACTCTTGGAATAAACCAATAATGTAAACTAAACTAAATTATAATTGAATCTCTATTATGTGTATATTGATTATTCCTATTTTGGATCATCTATTAATTCTGGAACAGCTTTCCCTTAACTATTCCACTTTCACAATCCCTTCTCCTCCCCATTTCTAGGGTTCCTTTCCCTATTCCTCACAAAGCCTTCGCTATATTATTTCTCAGAGGACTACTGTTTCTTTTTCCAATGCAAGAAAAGGATGTGGGTGGATTACCTTCCATTTAAAATTATCCCTATCACGTTTTATTCTATTAGTGCAAACCATGGGGAGTTTTACGTATATCTCCCACTCTTGAGATCTTAAAACTGTTTTTTTGTTGCCATTCTATACATAGGCACTTGCTGTGAAGTCACTGGATAGGCCACTGGTGTGGAACCTTGAAGAAAAGTGTCAATTACTATATAGCACATTTTCTACTACTATTTAATAAGAAACGTTATAAGATATAGAATACTTTCTGCTATATATTAAATATTGAGAATTAATATAGTGAACCATTTACAGCTGGGACAATGATCTTTCCTTGAACATGACAGATACAGGAGGTTTCAGGACTTCCAACCGAAGAGAAATATGAACTTAGCTAAGCAAGAAAGAGTTATGACTTTGTTTTTATGCTACATAAATAAAATAATAACATTAATAGACAAAATGAAAAAAAGAAAAGTTTCAACCACAATCTCGCTACCTCCAACAAATAAAACTTTAATTTTTCAATTTTCATTTCCAGTCTTTGGTTATGATATTTTTCACATGTGGGATAATGTGAAAAATGAAGATAATTTGGCTTTCATCGCAATAGATGAACAGAAGAGTAATACATTTAGTGCTATAGGTGTAACATCAAATTATGCCTGGCTCTCAACCTTGATTTAGTCTCTTTGCCTATACAAGTCAGAACTTTAATCCTTGTCTTAGTCTCTTTATTTACTACTAGGTAATATAACATGAGAGACAAGTGGCCTTTGACTTTAGACATTTGATGCCAGAGTGTTTAGTGACTGCCCAGAAGGACTTGAAAAAAGAGGCAGAAATACATCTTTAATATCAATGTTTCTGATATTTTCCAAAGTTTTCTTATATCCTAGCTCCCAATTCTGCTATTTAAAAATTCTTCATTCTTTTTTTTTTTTTTTTTTTTGTGGTACGCGGGCCTCTCACTGTTGTGGCCTCTCCCGTTGCAGAGCACAGGCTCCGACGCGCAGGCTCAGCGGCCAAGGCTCACGGGCCCAGCCGCTCCGCGGCACGTGGGCTCTTCCCAGACCGGGGCATGAACCCGTGTCCCCTGCATTGGCAGGCGGACTCTCAACCACTGCGCCACCAGGGAAGCCCCTAAAAATTCTTCATTCTTGTTATATATCATTTGAGCCAAAATTGATAACTATCTCATGAATAATTTCTATTCTTGATGATTGTGCCCTATTACCAGGCACTTACCATTAAGCCTTGATATTCAAAGTCTGATCCTTGGACCGGAATTATCAACATCAGCTGGGAGCTTCCCGGAAATGCAAAATCTCAATCTCCATCCCAGTCCTGTTTCATTTTAACAACACCCCAAGGTGAGACATATGCAGGTTAAAGCTCAAGAATAAGAAAGTGTAGCAAGGGTTTAAAAAGTTCTATCAAGAGAGAAGTATGCCCAGCATGTTCACAATTCCCCCAGCGCATCTTCATTGTTGTTGGGGGGATGCTTATTCTCCTTGCCTTCCTATTTTCACATCCTTCTCTGAGCACTGAGGGGATTTAATTTAATGGTCTATGTTTCACATACTAGTGGGTGGGAGTACTGTGACACAAAATCACTGGCATCATTATCATCATCACCATCATCATATTTCTAACTAATATTTATTGAGTACTTACTGTGACCTAGGCAGTATTCTAAGCAGTTTACCTCATAAATCCATAAGAAAAAGACAAATAACCAAACCAAAAATAGGTGAAAGCTTGAACAGACATTTCACAAAAGAAGAAAACTTAATGGTTAATAAATATATCAAAAGATACTCAACCAGGTTATGAATTAGACAGATACCAAAAGGAAAACATACCATGATACCATTAAACACCAGCAAGAATGGCACATTTTACATTATACTATTTATATTTTAATTTTAGGTAGGTATTCATATTTATATATTAATGGAAAATATACATTACTATTATTTTATATTAATAATAAATAATTTAAATTAATAAAATAATGTCAAGTGTTGATGACATTGATAACACTCTTATTCCACTGGTGGGCATATACACTGTTACAGCCATTTTTGAAAACAGTTTAAAATTACCCAGTAAACTTAAACCCTATGGCCAAGCAGTTACACTCCTAGGCAGATCCCCTGGAGAAGCTCTTGCACATATGTACCAAGAGATAGTCAAAAGAATATACATAGCAACCTTGTTAATAATAGCAAACACCTTGAAACAACATACATGTACATGTCCAACATAAATGTCCATACAATGAAATATTATACAATGGTAAGGATGAATGAATTATACCTGCACACACTAACACAAATGAATCTTACCAACATAATACTGATTGAAATAAGCAGGTCACAAAAGAATATGTACAGTATAATTCCATTTATAAAGTTCAAAATTGGAAAAACCAACAACACAAAAGAGGACTGAGGTGACTATATAAAAGTGAATAGAAATAAGCAAAAAGAGAAATCTCAGTGAACGGAAGAGAACATTAAATATCTAATTATTAGTCTCAGAGTGATATAAAACCATACTATATTTATGAAAATGGACAGAAAGTTACAAAAAAAGCAGATAATGAGAATGTATTCTTAGAAATTAAAAGCATAACTCATTAAATAAAATGTTTAACCGAAGGGTTGAATAATAGGAGTAGTTGCTTGATATGTTCAGTTGGATATGTTCACTTCATGAAAATTCAATAAAATTTACCAAAGCAGAAACAAGCAAACAAACAAACAAAAACACCACACACTCTCAATGGATGGGATATCCCTCTGTTAATGGCAAATTAAACAGAGATGGAGAGAATCTGTAAATTAGAATACAAACTTGGAGAAAGTACCCAGAATGAAGCACATGGAGATAAAGAGATGGGAAACGTGAGAGAGGTGTTAAGAGACAGACCTAGAAACATCAAGGTAAAAGTAGTTAGCAAAAGACAAAATTTTAAATGCAATAAAACAATTCAGATTAATTGCTCTTTTAGTTTTCTACTGAGGTGTCAGCAGGGCTGCATTCCTTCTGGAGGCTCCAGGAGAAAATCAGTTTAATTGCACTTTCCTTGACTTCTGACCCCCTCACTCTATCTTTAAGGCAGCAACATGGCATTGCTCTGACCTTGCTTCCATCATCACATCTTTCCCTGACTCTTTTGCCTCCATTTTCTACTTTTATGAACACCTGTGATTATATTGGGTCCACTTGGATAATTCACACTAATCTCCCACTTTTAAGGTAATCTGATTAACAACATTAATTCCATCTACAAACTTACTTCCCCTTTGCCATGTAACCAAACATAATCACAGGTTCTGTGGATTAGGATATGGAAATCTTTGCGGGGGACATTATTCTGTCTACCATACCTATAAAGGTACAGTAAAATAATTAGACTGAAAGCTGACTTCTCAGTGGTGGTGGTAGAAGCCTGAAGAAAGTAGAGTGATATCTTTAGAATACTAAAAGAAAATAACTGTCAAACTAGAAGGGGATACCCAGACAAACAAAACTGAGTTGGCCACCAATTCAGTCTTATTAAAGGAAATGTTAAAGATGTACTTCAGGTGGTCGCCTACAGAAGGTCTAACATGTAATAAGAAATTATGAGAAAGAAAGTGGCAAATAATGTAGCTAAATCTAAACAAACACTGACTCTGTAAAACAGTGATACTTCTGATTATTTTGTGGTAATTAAAAAAACAAGATACTGACTCATGAAGAAATAGAAAATCTGAATAATAAATCTATAACTAGTAAGGAGATTAAATCACTAATCAAAAACCTCCCAATAAAGAAAAGCCTCAGACCAGATGCCTTCACTGCTGAATTCTACTGAACATTAAAAGAAGAATTAACACCAATTCTTCTCAAACTCTTCCAAAATTTGAAAAGGAGGGAACATTACCTAACTCATTCTATGAGGCCAGCATTACCCTGATACCAAAGCCAAAGACAATACAAAAAATAAAACTATAGACCAATATCCCTTATGAATACTGAGGCAAAAGTCCTCAACAAAATACTAGCAAAACAAATTCAGCAGCACATGAAAAGGATTATATACCATGAACAAGTGGGATTTATTCCTGGAATGCTAGGATAGTTCAACATACGAAAATCAGTGTATCAATAATATGCACCATAAATAGAATGGAGGGAAAAAATAAGATAATATCAATTGATGCAGAAAAGCATTTAATAAAACTCAACACCGTTCCATGATAAAAGCACTCAATAAACTAGGAATAGAAGGGAACTTCCTCAACATAATAAAGATTATATATGAAAAGACCACAGCTAACATCATGCTCAAGGGTGAAAGCCTGAAAGCTTTCCCCCTAAGATCAGGAACATAACAAGAATGCCCACTTCCACCAATTCTATTCAAAGTATAGCTAGAGCTAAAAAAGAAATCAAAGGCATCAAATTGGAAAGGAATAAATAAAATTATCTATTTTTGCAGATGACATGATCTTATATTTAGAAACCCTAAAGATTCCACAAAAAAACTGTTAGCACTCATGAATGAATTCAGCAAAGTTACAGGATACAATATCAACACACAAAAAATCAATCACATTTCTATACACCAGCAATGAACAATCCAAAGAGAAATTAAGAAAACAATTCCACTTACAATAGCAACAAAAGAAGTAAAATACTTGGAATAAATTTAGCCAAGGAGGCAAAAGACTTATACACTGACAACTACAACATATTGCTGAAAATAAATTAAAGAAGAAGACCTAAGCAAGTGGAGAGACAGCCCATGTCCATGGATTGGAAGACTTAGTATTGTTAATTTGACCATACCACCCAAAGTGATCTACAAATTCAATCATATCAAAATCCCAATGAATTTTTTTTTAGAAATAGAAAAACCCAGCCTAAAATTCATACAGAATCTCAAAGGGCCCTAACTAGCCAAAATAATCTTGAAAAATAAGAACAAAGTTGGAAGACTCATACTTCCTGAATTCAAAAGTTATTACAAAGCTACAGTAATCAAAACAGTGTGGTACTGGCATAAGGACAGACATATAGATCAATGAAATAGAAGAGAGAGCCCAGAAAAAAACCCTTCACATATATAGTCAATTGATTTTTTACAAGGGTGCCAAGATCATTCAATGGGGAAAGAATAGTCTTTTCAACAAATGATGCTGGATATTAATGATGCTGGGACAACTGGATATCCACATGCAAAAGTATGAAGTTGAACCCTTACCTCACAATATATACAAAAATTCAGTCAAAATTGATCAAAGACCTAAACTCAAGAGCTAAAACTGTAAAAATGGAAGAAAACATAGGGGAAAATCTTCATGACATTGCATTTGGTAATGAATTCTTGGATATGATACCCAAAGTATGGACAACAAAAGAAAAAATAGATATATTGGACTTCAGCGAAATTTTAAAAATTTTGCGCATCAAAGGACACTGTCAATGGAGTAAAAAGACAACTCAGAGAATGGGAGAAAATATTTGCTAAGCATGTATCTGATAAGGGATTAATATCCAAAACATATAAAGAGCTTGTACAACTCAACAACAAAACAAACAACCCTATTCAAAAATGGCCAAAGGTTTTGAATAGACATTTCTCCAAAGATGATATACAAATGCAAATAAGCACATGAAAAGATGCTCAACATCACTAATCATTAGAATAAGACTCTACTTCATACCCATCAGGATGACTATTGTAAGTAAAAAAGAAATCCAGAAAATAATAAGTGTTGGTGAGGTTGTTGGGAAGTTGGAACCCTCATGCATTTCTGGTGGGAATATAAAATGGTTTAGCCACTGTGGTAAACAGTATTGTGATTCCTCAAAGAAATAAATATAGAATTACCATATGATGCAGCGATTCTACCTCTGGGTATATGCCCAAAGAATTGAAAGCAGAGGAGACTCAAACAGATATTTGTACTTCGATGTTCATAGAAGCATTATTCACAACAGCCAAAAGTTGGAAACAATCCAAATGTCCATCAATGGATGAATGGATAAACAAAACATGGTAAATATGTATGATGGAATATCATTCAGCCTTAAAAAGTAATGAAATTCTGGGGGCTTCCCTGGTGGTGCAGCGGTTGAGAATCTGCCTGCTAATGCAGGGGACACGGGTTCGAGCCCTGGCCTGGGAGGATCCCACATGCCGCGGAGCAACTAGGCCCCTGAGTCACAACTACTGAGCCTGCACAGACGTCTGGAGCCTGTGCTCCGCAACAAGAGAGGCCTGCGCACCGCGATGAAGAGTGGCCCCCGCTTGCCACAACTAGAGAAAGCCCTCGCACAGAAACGAAGACCCAACACAGCAAAAATAAATAAATTAATTAATAAACAACTTTGAAAAAAAAAGTAAAGAAATTCTGATAAATGCTACAACACGGATGAAGACACTATGCTAAGTGAAATAAGCTAGACACAAAAGGACAGATCATGTATGATTCCACTTGTATGAGGTACCTAGAATAGGCAAATTCATAGAGACAGAAAATAGAAAAGTGGTAACCAGGGTGGGATGAATGGAAAGTTATTTTTTAATGGGTAGAGTTTCTGTTTGAGATGATGAAAAAGCTCTGAACCTACAAAATGATGATGGATACACAACATTTTGAATGTATTTAATGTCACTGAATTGTACACTTCAAATAGGATGATAACTTTTCTGTTATGAATATTTTACCACAATAGCATATGAACTCAGCAGGGAGTATGATCAGGGTTAAAGTCTTCTGAAGTCCTTTTGTTGTTTCAGAGGAAAATATTGATTAACTTTAGACCTTGGTAATTTAACTATGTATGTTGTAGTCTCTAGAGTATAACTTCAAAGGGAAAAGGGAAAAAATGAAAGGAGAAAAAAAAGAATTTAATCATGACAAAAGAAAGCAAAAAATAAGAGAGAAAAAAGAAAAATAAGAGAAAAAACAGCTTATATTAGAAACATCCAAATATATCCATAATCACATAAAAACACATTAACTAAACTCAGGTTAAAAGACAAGGATTGGATTCTACTTCCAGTTAAAACTGAGTAAGAACAGAAAATCTTCCTCTCTCACTGAACACCTAACTCTAAAACCTGGATAGGATGCACGGTCGGCTATCCGAAAACTCTGAAAAGTAAGTATCAGCAGGTAGATCAGGAAAGAACACCAGAATTCAAAGTACCAGTGAATCTGTAATTCTTCCCTTCCAGCATCATGCACACTGGACTCAAATCAGCCTGAAACCTGGAAGAGATCACTGTTGCGCAGATGAGAAAAAACTCCAGAAGTTCTCTAGCTCTGGCTTGAGTAGCTATAAAGAGAACTCCTAAAGCTCAGACAAAGTCAGAAAAAGCCCGCAGTGGTTTTTCTTTTTCTCCTTTTCCTGCAGCAGTGGCTATGGTGGCAGTAAGGGAAAACTGCAAGAGCCAAATATATGAGGGAGAGGAACTTTCTTCTCCATTAGGTGGAGCTGTGGCTTCATGAAGGGAGGGACAAAAAATGTGTTTTAATTCTCTCTGTCCTACCACTACTTGGAAGCTTGACTTGTTTCAATCACAGAAATGTATGGCGTTTTGGGCCAGATGAAAGAGAATGGGAGCCCCAAGAAACTGGAAAATACTGGAGAGACAGCAGAGATAGAGAGGCTCGGGGAAGCTGGCTGTGGACCTCTGGGTTCATCCGCCCCCTCCCCCCACCTGTACACGGGTAGATGGGATCTTAATGAGCATATACCAAAGACTTTGATTACTAAGCCCCTGGAGAGACCACAGCCCAGGTCCCATGATGACCACTAAGAGCAGAGCAAAGACTGTAGAAACTGAGCTGATACTGGGACCACGGGCCAGAGAAGCAGGCTTGAAGTTGTAGCTTAAACTTAACCAGGTCAAGTGTCTGCTACAGCACAGATATCAACATGCTCCATAATTTAACAAGACCTGGCGTCTTTTAAATTAATGGTCAAAATGTCCAAATGGCACATGAAGAACCGTGAAAATCTCAACTTCCATGGAAAAAAGCCATCAACAGACACCAATGATGAGATGACACAGATGTTGGAATTATCTGACAAAGACTTTAAAGTGGTTATTAGACAGATGCCTGAATGAGTCATCACGAACACTCTTGAAACAAGAGTTAAAATAGAAAGCTTCAGCCAAGAAATAGAAGATACAGACTCCATGTCAGAAGGGAGATGACAAAGGAAAGATTCAGTGAACCTTAAGATAGACTAATACATCCCTCCAAACCCTTTCTAGGTTCTTAGTCAGCTATGTCCTCAAATCTACTGCAGCAGCATAGCCGCACGTTTCCTCAGTACATTTCAAAATTATTTCTTCCCAAATCCTATCAGAATTCTCATTCCTAAATGCACCTCTGCTGCATATCAGGAAAGCAAAGTCACTATGTACTCAAGAGTTAATGTGCAGTTTGTTATATCATTGGACCAATGAAGTTTCAAAGCAAAATCATGCAAAAAATAGCAGAGGTGTACATCGTTTAAGTCCTTGGGGCCAGATGTGCTTTGGAATTCAGAATGATTTGTATTTTAGAAAGCTAATTTAGAATTTACACATAGAAGATACTAGTAACACCCCAGGGGGACTGAAATAGCACCCTGTAATGAAACACACTAATATTTCTGCAGCAAAATGCAAATGCAACATTCGTGTATGAACAGTTACACTTAGTAGGATAAATAATGACTATAGCCTCATTATGGTTCAAGTAAAGTTCTGCAGCCAAAAGAGTTTGTTGCAAACTTAACAAAAGAACTTGCTTTCCAGAGCTTTTTGAATTTTATGTTTGCAGATAATTTATCGGGGACACATATTTCAACTTTCAACCTGTCAGCAACTCTCATCAACTCTATCTGCAGATCTATCTCTCGAAACTCTTGCTTTAGATCTACTGCCAACATTCTAGCATTCTAGACCAGAGCAGTCTAGATCTCTTGCCTGGATGACTTGAAGAGACTTCTAATTGACTTCCCCAATTTGTGTCTTATTTCCTTACTAACCATCTTCCACACTCCTCCTGGACTAATCTTTCAAAAATGTAAAAGTGATCGTGTTATAGGTTTGGCTCCCCGCTGCTTATAAGACAAAGCCAAAACTCCTATACAAGTTCCTACAAGATCTGACCTCTCTTTAAGCTCGAGATTTATCTCTTGCTGCACCCATCATACATTACACGATAGCCATGTTAAACTACTTCGAGTTCCCTGAATAACCCACCAAGTTTCCATCTGCCAACCAGTTCTTGTCAATTCACCTCATCTCCTTTTTTACCTCATGTTCAGCTTCTTTATAAAAGTAACCAACACACCCTCTAAAGTATTCATTCCACTTGGAATATTCAGTTCCTCTATTTGATGACATGTCTGTCTACCGTTGATCTGTCAGCCCAGTGCCTAAATACCTAATAGGTGTTCAATAAATGTGGAGCAAAATGGTGGAACTCTATAGTTCTCTCTCCACCACAGGATCGACCCTTCCACAAATAGAGGAACAGTTAGTTAGCTTAACATGTCTACAACAAATGTTAGCACAATATATTAAAAGTGATTAAAAAGAGAACATTTCTTGGTCTACCTACTTCTCTAATACAAATGTATATGTTATATGTATATATCAAAAAGGAAAACACGTAATAATACATCACAAACGTTACCATGTGGGAAACCGGAGGAATAGAAATTGGGCTCCAGGTGGTTGATACGCAGGTACAGCTATTCAACTGCCAGTTCATTCCACCAGTCATTTCCATCTCTGAGGATTGACACCCCTTCACGTCCGATCTAAAATGAGACGTATAAACCAGCCCATTTGGGGAAATGGCAAATCTACCATTTAAACATCTCGTCAGGATATAGCCTTTGAGACAATGTTTATGGCTATCAATAGGTAAAATATAATAGGAAGGAATCACAAGAAAAGCTTTTAAAAAGACCACTGGCTATTTTCTATATTAAGTTATCATTACAAAACTAAATATTTCAGCTTACTTTTTATAGATAATGCCAAATTTAAATTTCCCACTAACAAAGTTTGAGAGTTCATAGAAGGAATTCAATAGTAGCAGTTGCCCATTTAAAAAAGTGACTTGAACAAATACATTTAATTCTAAACTATTTTAATAGTTTATATAGAAAGGAAGAAAACCTAGTATTCCCCATGGTGGTGGGTCAAAGGGCACTAGAGTAAGAAACAGAAGTATTGCATTCTGAGGTTCACCAGGCTATTAGCTAGCTGTGTAACCTTGACTAAATAACTTAACCTCTTTCCTTATTTGTAAAATTGGGATAAACTATGCTTCATAGAATTAGAGTTATTAAGAGAATAAATAATACAAGATGCATAATATTTTGTATAAATAAGAAAATAACTAGAAACAAAAGGAAACAAACTCTCATTGAGCATTTATTCTTACTAGGCTCTGTGTTAGGTGTTTTCACAATCTTAAATATCATTTAACTTTCATAGCAACTATGTGAAGTAGGTATTATAAATTCTCATTTTATGGATGAGGAAACAGACTGAGAGAAGGGAAATATCTTGCTCAAGGTCTTACAGTTAATTAATGGCAGGACTAGGAGTCTATATTCTATGCCAGTGGTTAAGATTATTATCCCTGTTTTCTACATCTATTTCAACTCCTCTACCAAATTATGTAATAATCTATTCCACATACACTTTAGTTTTAATTCTAAGAAATGGTTCTTGTATCTAAAAGCTCATATTTATTCTGTATTCATCATTTGACTTATTGAAATTTAGTTTTTATCCACGTGATGCAGAGTTTAAAAAGTCAACCAGTGCTAAAAGATCTAAAACCAAAAATACCAGTCACCGCTTCTCCTTCGCAAAAGTAGCCACACTTTTCCTTATGGTATTTAATTCCATAATCCCAAAGAATCTCTGTATCTCAATTTTCACATATGTGAAATGTGGATTCATTGCATTCATTCAACAAACATCCATTCAATATCTACTAGATGCCAGGCACCATCCTTGGTGCTTGGAATATATAAAACAGATGAAACTATTTGCTTTCATGGAGCTTGTGATCTAGTGGAAACAATAACTTTCTCAAGTAGAAAGACTGAGTTATTATGTGTAAAATACTTAGAATGAACAGTATGTCTCAGAGTAAACAATAAATGTTAGCACCAGATAACATGTCATTTTGATTTTTTCCAGGAGACATCTCCCCTGGAGCTCTACATCCTTCGGTTCCATTCTAAACTGGCTGCTGTACAAGTAAATGTAACTTCCATTGTTTTTATATTGCAAATTCCCTCCACCTCTCACTTAAGTAGAGTACTGTCTCCCTGAATCCCATGTGCTCCTCTTTCTTAGTTTACTTCTCTGTTTTGTTGGAGCACACCTTGTAGGATCTTCCTAAGCAAAGGTGCATGGCAGGTAATTTTTTTTAAGATTTTGGGTGTCTGGAAACTCTATCCCTTGTATTTCCTCGAGAGCTTGTCTCAGTACAGAATTCCATCCATGCAGTAGCTCAGGCCAAAAACCTAAGCACCATCCCTTGGTCCCGCTTTTCTCCTCACCTCTGACAGCAACTGCTATCAACTCTACCCCAGAACATGTGCCAGGTGCATCCACTTTCCATTATCCTTAACCTCTACTACTACCATGCCAGCCAGACAGGGTGTTTCATATGGCACACTCAAAAAGAAAAGGAACACTCTGTACAGGTAGTGGAATTTTTTAATATATTCCTGGATTTTATTTGTGAATATTTTATTTAGAATTCTGACATCTATAATGAATATATGAGCTTAGTCAGCACTTTCTTCTATCTTTACTGGGCTTTCATATTAAGGTCATATCACTTCATACACTGAATTGGAGATCTTCCCTTTTTTCTACATAGCCTGGAATTGAAATTTCCTATTCTTTAAGGATAGAGAAAGCTCTACTCTACGTGGCAATTGGTCTATGCCTGTTTCTGCTTCTTCTTGGATGAATTTTGTCATTGTATTTTGCTTGGAAATCATCAATTTCCTTTAGATTTTCAAATACGTTGTTACTAAACAGCTGCACAAAGTATTCACTTATAGTTACTTTAATCTCTCCTACGTCTGTGGTTACGTCAGCCTCTCTTATTCCTCATGTTGTATACTTTTACATTCTCTTTTCAGTTGAATCAGAGGACCTCATTTTATTGGACTTTAAAGAAATAAGTTCCAGATTTATTTTTCTTTGCAATTTTATTAATTTAAGCTTTTATCTTTATAAATTTTATCTTCCTAATATATTTTTATTAACTTATATCTATCTTCTTAAGACAAAACTAAATTCTTGTTAATTTATCTTTTTTAACAATGATGAAATCTTTTTCTGTTCAGCTTTCACAGTGCCCCATTAGCTTTGGTATGAAATTCTCTTTTTCATTACCTTTAGATAGTTAGCTTTCCTTTTGATTTCCTCTTTGGCAAAAGGATGATATTTTTGAATTTATAAGTAGTTAAGATTTTCATGGTGAACTTTTCATTAAGTAGTTATAATTTTGTTGGATTATGAGAGAATGTAGCCCATAAAATTGTTTAGGAGTTTTTAAAGGTTTTCTTTGTGATTGCTTTGAAGAAAATGAACATTCTGTGTGTGTGTGTACACTTAGGTTTATTATTTATTTATTATGTATTATTTAAATTCCTCTGTGTCCTTTCTTGTTTTGTCTACTAAATTTGTCCAACGATGAAAGAGGTGGTTTGAAACTGCCCATTTTAACTGTACTTTTCTCAAGTTCTCCATGCATTTCTAATAGTTTTCACTTTATGTATTCACCTTTGTGCATAAACTGTTAAGACTGTTGTATCTCCCCCTAAATAGTGTCTTATTCTGTTCACTGCTTTTAACCTTACATTCTACATTATTTGTTGTTAATATCGCTTCGGCCTTCCTTTGGTTTCCATTTGCCTGGGTTTTTTTGGTTTGTTTTGGGGGTTTTTTTGGCTGAAAATGTAGGGAAGCACTCAATGAAGTAACATTGATTACCTTACGATGCTGAGGCACTCCAACTGGTAGTTTCATTGTCTTTGTTTAATAAAATAAACAATTATTACTCATTTAATAGTTTATATCATAAAGTAAGAAAAGAACCAAGAATACAAAGAACTATGAGGAATGCCAACATTTAAGATGTGCTTAGAAAAACATCCTTCAGATGAACCATGAAGGGTTAAACCTACGTTAAAAATAACTCTTTTCAGGTATGAGTCTCATCCGTCCCTTCCTCTAACATGTATTTATTGGCTGTCTTTTTTAAATAATAAAAAACTTACCTGTTGACTGGGCTTTCTCCAAAGTTAAGATCTGTTTTGTAAAACAAACACAAATTTTACATTATTTTTGTATAAATACTTTTTCTTAAAATGCATTTAAAAATATGTATCTCAAATATTAAATTAAAAATAGATGCTTACTTCTTACAGGGCTAACCAGTGAGCCATCCAGGTTGTTTGCTATAACACTTCCACTTTGCTGTCTGGCTGCAATACACTTGGGGACTTGTGAAGGCAATGTCAGTTGTAACATATCACATAGAGGAAACAATCTGAAAATAAGAGACAGAATCAGATGAAAACCTAAACCAAATTTCTATCAACACAGTAATTATATATATATATATATATATATATATATATATATATGTACCTTCCCATTACAAAGCAACAGGACTTCAATTTATTAGGTTAATTAGTATAAATAAGGTCGTTTAAAATGATTAATTAAATAAATTTTAATTGAGCACTTGTGTGCTAGACACTGTACTAGGTGCTAAAGATACAGTTGTGAATAAAGAAGATAAAAATCTCTGCCTTCATTTAGCTTATGTTCTATTGGAGACAGAAGATAAGCAAGACAAATAAAGTACATAATATGTTAGATCGTGATAAGTGCTAAGGAAAAAATATCAGGGAAAGGATTATGATATGCTGGTGGGAGAGTGGGCACTTAAATGCTAGACAGCAAAGGCTCACTGAGAAGGGAAGTTTTAAGTAAAGAGCTGAAGCATGTAAAAGAGTGAACTGTGTGGATCCAGCAGAAGGAACAGCATGCACAAAGGTCCTGAGGAAAGAGTGTGCTTGGTGTGTTTGAAGAACAGGGAGGAGGCCATGGAGGGGTTCGTAAGGAATTGTAAAGACTTTGGTCCGTCCAACTGTTTTACTCTTCCAGCTCCAGCCTTTTCTCTAGTACTCTCCTCTCCTGGCACCCGTCCTCTAGCTCAGTCCTCTGTCCCACCCACCGTCCTCATTCCTTCACATTGGTCCTAGTCACATTCTTCCTAGAAGAAATGAGTTGCTATTTGCCATTAGCTGAGGTGGGGAAAACCATGGATAAAGCAGGTCTGGGGTCAAGTATCAAAAGCTTAGTTTTGGACACACTGAGTTTTGGAACCCTACTAGACATTCAAGTGCTACCACGGAATAGACACTTGGATATACAACCCTTGAGTTCAGGAGGTATGGCTGGAGCTGGAGATAATAATTTGGCAGTTCTTATCATGTAAATGGTATTTAAGGCCATGAGCTTGGATGAGGTCATCTAGGAAATGCGTGCATATAGATAAAGAAGAGAAATGAGGACGAATCAGTGGAAAACAGTCTAAAAAGTAGCCAAGAGTTAGATAAGAAGAAAACCAAGACGCAAACTGAAGAAAGCATATCAAAGAAGAGGGAGTGATGAACCATGTCCAGTAAGATGAAGACTGATGAAATTATCATCGGATTTGCAACCTAGAGGTCACTGGTGACTTTGACTAAAGCAAACGGGCAATGTTAGCACACCTTTCTTAGGAACTGTAAGAACAAGCAGAGAAAATAATCAATGGAGATCTAGAGGATTTGAGCAACAGAATTGAAAACCTCAACAGGATACAGTTTTCAATGGCACATGAAAGTTCTACCAAAAAAAAAAGGTTATATGCTAGGCCATGAAGCAAGTATCAACAAATTCCAAAGGACTGAAATACAGAGAAGGTTCTCTGCCACAGCGCAAGTAAGCACTATGTCAACAACAAAATTCAGTAACAAAAGAAAAAGATAATTAGAAGGCCCCCATATACATGAAATTTCAAAAATACACTTCTAAGCAATACATGGGTCAGGTCCTGTTCTAAGCACTCTACATTTCATTGACTCATTTATCCTGACAGCAACCTTCTGAGGATAAGCAAGCGGAGGCACAGAGAGGTTAAGTGATCTACCCAAAGTCACACAGTCCATGAATGGTAGAGTGAAAATTAACGTCAAGTATTCTGGTTCCATGGCCAGTATTTTTAAATCACAGTGATTGAAGATAAAAAGTGGTTTCAGCTGCCCACAGGATTTTCAACACAACTGGCTCAAGCAATGACTGTTAGGCAACCTAGGCTAAGTCCTCAGGACAGCATGCGCAGACATCACCAGAAGCCAGTTTTGGGCTGTTGGGAACCAGGCCCAGAGGCCTTTATAACACCATAATAGTACTTCCCCTCCTCCCCCTCTACCCTACTTGGGATTCACATTCACATCAGACTGAATCCACAGCATGTCAACCACTACATTTAACCTTATAATGATTCCCAAACCATAGGGCCTCAGAAAAACAGTCCTTCTTTTGGAAATGAAGCAAATGTACAGTTTTTGCTATACATACTGTTTTACTCAAAGGACTTATGTTCATCATAGTTTTGGTCAAACTCACCCGTCGAAAATGCAGAAAGTGTGTCCATTGAGAAAATATGCACAAAAGAAAAAACCTTTTTTTTTTTTTTTTGCGGTACGCGGATCTCTCACTGCTGTGGCCTCTCCCGTTGCGGAGCACAGGCTCCGGACGCGCAGGCTCAGCGGCCACGGCTCACGGGCCCAACCGCTCTGCGGCATGTGGGATCTTCCTGGACCGGGGCACGAACCCGCGTCCCCTGCATCGGCAGGCGGACTCTCAACCACTGCGCCACCAGGGAAGCCCCAGAAAAAAACATTTAAAATAGATACAGTTTAAGTCTTCAAGTTAAATTAAGAGCAAACAAATTCTAAGACATATAAACCCTATGATAGTATAGCTCATTATTACAGGGATTTTCGTCTAGCATAGAGGGTCAAGTAACATCATCACTGAATCAAAATCAACCATTAAAAAACAGAATATGGCTGATTTTGAGCAGTTGCACGCCAGGAAATGTGTAACAGCCAGCTCCCCAGGAAAAGGCCTGTTTTATACTGTTTGCCCATTTTTGTGGTATACATACTTCCATCATAGCCAATTTCAAGTTGCCAATGTGTCATCAACCAGCTTTCAAATTTCCTGACTAAGAGGCAAACTAACCTTAGGAGCTTACCAAGGACTTCCCTGGTAAGCACGACAAGGTCTGTACACAGACATCACTCCGGATTTATGTATGTCTTATTTCTTTTTTGTAAAATTTATCTTTTAAGTAGTAATTATTTGCACATTTTATTCATTTCTCAGATATCCTTCCAGAAGTATTCTTTAAGAAATGAAATAAACATATATATTCTTTCTTTTTGTTTTGAAAAAGAAAAAGTGGTAGCATACTATGCACTGTTTCCCACCTTGCTCATTTTCTATCTAACAATACACGTTGGAGACCGTTCCATTCTGGTACATTAAAACAAGACTCTTAGGAAGAATCATTTTGTTGTTACAATGTTGTAATGTTCAATATGTCATTTCACAACTATGAATATACATACGGGATAAATTCCTAGAAATGAAGTTGCTGGGTCAAAGACTGCTTTAGGAAGAGGCAGCAGACATAGTAGGTGGTTAGGAAATGTAAGAATTAAAGGTTCTAATCCTGCCCTCAATTATCACATACAGTAGTGTTATATTAGCTTCAAGCCGAGCTCTGCTTGCTGAAGCTTTCACAACTGGACAATTTGGGATGGAGGGAATCAATGCATGCTGCACACTGAAGAGATCACAAGAAATGAACAGAGTCACATATATCCTACCCAGCTGAGCCTGCATTTCTTTCATTCACTCATCTATCCATCCATCTCTCAATCTATCCATCCAACTATATACTAACTACACATCCAGCTACGATAAAGAGATAAGTAAGAAATAGTCAACAGGGCTTCCCTGGCGGCACAGTGGTTAAGAATCCGCCTGCCAATGCAGGGGACACGGGTTCGAGCCCTGGTCCGGGAAGATCCCACATGCCGCGGAGCAACTAAGCCCGTGCGCCACAGCTACTGAGCCTGCGCTCTGGAGCCCGTGTGCCACAACTACTGAAGCCCACGTGCCACAACTACTGAGCCTGCGTGCCACAACTACTGAAGCCCACGCGCCTAGAGCCCATACAGCCCAACAAGAGAAGCCACCACCATGAGAAGCCTGTGCACCGCAACAAAGGCCCAATGCAGCCAAAAATAAATAAAATAAATAAATTTATTTTAAAAAAGAGATAGTTAACAGACTTGGCTGGTAGAGATTGATAATATAAATCAATCACAATGAACATAACCGTAAAAAGTGGAGTGAATGAATAATACATGACCCTTATAGAAATTTTCACAATACTGAAAAGTACAAACAGAAAACTGAAATCAACCATAATTTTTCCACTCAGAAATAGCTAATGTGAACATTTTTGAAGTGATATACCTCAAAGTTTATATTATTCAACTTGTGTATGTGTGCACATATAGAGGAGTATGTGTATGTGGGTATGTGTATATGTATGCATACACACACATTCATCTTGAATGTTACTATGCACAACAGTTATTCTCACTAGGGGAGTCCCTAAGGGAAGAAATCAAATTCTTCAAAGAGGGGTTATTCAAGTGCCAACTTCTGACTTTGAGAATCACTCAGTATAACAAAGGATGTTCCTTTGGGAAGCAGACCATGCTGTGAAGTGTATGGCATCCCACAAAAGACTGAAATACTCTATCCCATATTATCATTTAAAATGGCTGTATAGGCTTCCCTGGTGGCGCAGTGGTTGAGAGTCCGCCTGCCGATGCAGGGGACACGGGTTCATGCCCCGGTCCGGGAAGATCCCACATGCCGTGGAGCGGCTGGGCCCGTGGGCCATGGCCGCTGAGCCTGCGCGTCCGGAGCCTGTGCTCCACGGTGGGAGAGGCCATAGCAGTGACAGGCCTGCGTACCGCAAAAAAAAAAAAGAAAAAATGGTTGTACAGCACTCCACCATATTCAAAGCCTGTAATTTATTCAGTCACTGTGATGTTGCTAAAATGAGAGAAATTATTTAGATGAAAACAGAATTAACCTATATTAAGACATTTATCAACTTACCTATAAGGGGGTGAAATGTCAATTTTCTCTTCCAAAGAAGCTAAATGCTGTTTTAGTGCTTCAAGTAAACTGCAGGGTACCTAAAAATAAAGTTATTAGGAAAAAAGTTGTTTTTTGATGATAGATAGTTCTTAGCAAATTCATACTCTCCTATATCATAAAAAGATTTTGAAAAATATTAAGACACCTGTATAGCAAATGATTAAAGCTAACTAATTGCTAGAAGTAAATTCATTATTAAAAGTAGCATCTTGGTATCAAATCACATTTTCAAACTATACTTTTACATACATTTTAAAAAAAACAATAAAAGAGCATCTTAAAATGATCAATGGGCTGCTAAAATATGTATTTCCTTTGGAGAAGACATTGGGCTTGAAATCATTCATTACTTATGGTTCCTTCATGAGTCACCAGATTACTGAATAAATTTAAGTAAAACATTAAGTCTACTGGGGAAGAGGGAGAGAGAATCTCACTCACGGTCTCTGGTCTCTCCTGAAATGCCACCTCCTCAACTGGGATTTCCTTGGCTATCCTAGATAAAATAGTACCTACCAACAGTCTCTTTACCCTCACTAAGTTTTCTTTTTCTTCATGGCAATTATCTTCCCTGAGATTATAGGTTTCTTTCCGTGTATGTTTATTATCCGTCTCCTTGCAAGAAAATATAAAACTCCACGAAGACAGAGATTTTGTCTGTATTGTTTACTGTAGACTGGAGCTTCCCAGGTCATGAAGCCTGCAACTAGGTTGGTTGTTTTTGCTTGTGGCTCCAGTCTACAGGTCTGGCAGAGGAGAGGTATCAAATAATCAAACAAATAAATGTAAAATGAAAGTTGTGAAAAGTACTGTGAAAGAGAGGTGCATGATAGGTAGTGTTTAAGTAAGTGAATGTGACCAAGTCAGGGATGTCAGAGAAGCAAGCACTCCTGAACAAAGTAACACCTGAGCTGAGAGCTGAAGGATATCCAGGAGAAAAGTAGGATACTACAAGAGGAATGAGCATGGCAGGAGGGCACATGGCACAGGCCACGAGTAAAGGTGAACCATGCTGCCAAGGGGAGCGTGGAGGAGATGAAGCTGGGAGGGATTTGACGATGCAAGACCTTAAAATCCACGCAATGTTGTGGAGTTTGGACTTTAACTTGAGAATACCGGATGACTCTGAAGTGAGGAGTGATCTGTATTTTGGCAGTTCTCAGATCAGCATTCTGGTTGCATTGCATAAAAGAAACAGCAGGGGGCAGATATATGGGGAAGTGAAAGGATCCGAGTTGAAGCCAGGATGATGGTGTGGTGGCAAAGACAGACACAGATGCTGCTGAACTAGCAGCTGGAGAAGGGTTTAATGAAGGAACTGTTCACAGAGGTGTGGACAGGGCTGAGGGACCATTCTGAGAGGAAAAGGGAGTGCTATGAATGACAATAATGGCACAAGAGGTATACACACTCAGAGGAGCCTGGACACCACTCAGTGAGGACAGGCTGCCACGCTGAGGCACCCAAGCAGAAATCTGCTCAGAGGGATTTCCTGCTGGACCACATATGAGGACCAGGAGAAGATCTCCCTAGGGACGCCTCTTGACCATGTGGGCACCCTGAACACAGAGGAATTGGAGAATCTCTTCCTTGCCAGAGCTCACAGGCCCCTCAGCAGCAGGGAGACCAGGAAGTCTGGAGTCCAGAGTGAGCTTCAAAGGTTCAAACATACTAGACGGGAAAGAGGGGTGGAGGGACCCCAAGATGACCAGGGGACTCCCAGCATCACCAGGGCAAACACACAGAGCATTTTTCGTTCATTCATTCAGTCACTCAATAAATATATAACAAAATAATAAATAAATAGAAGTTGTCACTACTTGCACAATGTTGGTTGGCAACATTCTTTTTCATCCGATTTGCTTTCAGATAATTCACCGACAGCTATAAATTTGTGGCAATGCTGTCACCCGTGATTAGCAGAACCCCGCTCAGAACGACCGAAACTTAAAAGGCCCCCAAACGGTGCTTCCCAGCGAAAGGGTAGGCGTGAGGCTGTCAGAGCTCTTTCGTGACGCACACAGTGGCCCTCCGCCCACCAAAACCGCAGCTACTAAGGCGAAGCTGGTACCCAGCAGGGTGGAACCATCTGGTAGGTCCCCGAGTTTGTGCCCCTGGAGCTCTGATGAGGGGTGTGGCCCAGAGACGTAGGTCTGAACGGCTCTGGTGAAAAATAAAAGTGCATCGAATGGCTGACGGAGCAGACTCTGCTACGCGAGCTTCTGGGAGTCGCACTCAACACGAACGGCAGGCGACGGTGGAAAGAAGAGGCATAGACACAGGCAGACACACCAGACAGCCACTTGCAGAAGGAAGCCCTGTGAGCCCTAGACAGTGTTGAAACCAAGGAGGAAGGACCAGCCAAGGAAAGGAGGGAGATGCCCCTTCAGAAGACACAAGGGTTTGGCAGAGCCTGAAAATGGTGAGCCTGCACCTAACAGTTTAGCAGCTCTTGCTTCACATAACGATTGTTGCAAGCACGAGAGAAACTGGCCAAGCGACAGTCAGATGTCCCCTAGAGCTCCGGCCACAGGTGCTGAGCACTGAAGGAGGCCAAGGCCAAGATGCCAAGCCCAGGTCAACTGATGCTCCTCTGGGCCCCCATGACAGCCAAGCTGTGGTTCTCAGCACAGGAACCCTTCCCAGCTTCACCACCTCAAGGAAGTGAGGTCTCTTTTGCTGGAACTCAGGGGCTAGGAGTGTACCTCATCCATTATAGCTCCTTCTTCCTGGTAGGGGTCAGGCCTGTGTCTGTGAATGAATGTTGATTGAAATCCACCAATGCCAGTGCCTTTGAGCAATGAAATTCCATCTTCTCCCCTATTAATCCAGATAGTCTCATTTTCTCTCGGCCTGGTTATCTGAATTCTCATTCAGGAAGCTGTGCGTTATTTCATCCAATAATGGTTCCTGTTGTGGACCACTCTGTGGGGTTCAATGTCTGTGCACAAAATAGGTCCCTTTCATAACTATCTGTACGTGAAGGAATGCTTGTGAGGACACATTTCTTTCCTTGAAATATATTTTTTTAACATCTTTATTGGAATATAATTGCTTTACAATGGTGTGTTAGTTTCTGCTGTATAACAAAGTGAATCAGCTATACATATATATATATATATATATATATATATATATATTTCCATATCCCCTCCCTCTTGTGTCTCCCTCCCACCCTCCCTATCCCACCCCTCTAGGTGGTCACAAAGCACCGAGCTGATCTCCCTGTGCTATGCGGCTGCTTCCCACTAGCTATCTACCTTACGTTTGGTAATGTATATATGTCCATGCCTCTCTCTCGCTTTATCACAGCTTACCCTTCCCCCTCCCCATATCCTCAAGTCCGTTCTCCAGTAGGTCTGTGTCTTTATTCCTGTCTTACCCCTAGGTTCTTCATGACATTTTTTTCCTTAAATTCCATATATATGTGTTAGCATACGGTATTTGTCTTTCTCTTTCTGACTTACTTCACTCTGTATGACAGACTCTAGGTCCATCCACCTCATTACAAATAGCTCAATTTCGTTTCTTTTTATGGCTGAGTAATTCCTCCCAAGTTTGATTGGTCTCAGCACTACCACCACTAGCCATCTACAGCCATTAGTAGGTCTGAAATTTACAAGTGGCTCATGCAGCTCAACATTAAAAAAACAAACACCCCAATCCAAAAATGGGCAGAAGACCTAAATAGACATTTCTCCAAAGAAGATATACAGATTGCCAACAAACACATGAAAGGATGATCAACATCACTAATCATTAGAGAAATGCAAATCAAAACTACAATGAGGTATCACCTCACACTGGTCAGAATGGCCATCATCAAAAAATATACAAACAACAAATGCTGGAGAGGGTGTGGAGAAAAGGGAACCCTCTTGCACTGTTGGTGGGAATGTAAATTGATACAGCCACTATGGAGAACAGTATGGATGTTCCTTAAAAAACTAAAAATAGAACTACCATACAACGCAGCAATCCCACTACTGGGCATATACCCTGAGAAAACCATAATTCAGAAAGAGTCATGTACCAAAATGTTCATTGCAGCTCTATTTACAATAGCTGGGACACAGAAGCAACCGAAGTGTCCATCAACAGATGAATGGATAAAGAAGATGTGGAAAAAAAAAAAAAAGGATGATGTGGCACATATATACAATGGAATATTACTCAGCCATAAAAAGGAACAAAACTGAGTTATTTGTCGTGAGGTGGATGGACCTCGAGACTGTCATACAGAGTGAAGTAAGTCAGAAAGAGAAAAACAAATACCGTATGCTAACACATATATATGGAATCTTAAAAAAAATGGTCACAAAGAACCTAGGGGCAAGATGGGAATAAAGATGTAGTCCTTGAAAGATTTTTGACAAGACATCAGACAGAAACTCTCTCCTTCTCTGCCCCAAACCCAAGATTTATTTGCAGCTGCAACTACCTTCTCCTCCCAACCTCCTCTACCCTCTCATGTGAGGCCACTGCTGGATGCACCGTGTTCTGGATCCCAAATCCTCTCAATTTCCTCCCCCCACAGCATCACCCTCTCTCTCTTTACAGACTTCTCCCCACACCCACCTGACTACTCCCCATTCCTCCAGTCCCAACCAAGGCAGGTCTGCCACACCACAGTCAGGCACTGGGAAAGAGTAAAAGCCCTGACTCATGGGATGGGGAGATCCAGGGGGATGGCTGTGAATGTCCTGAGTCTCCCCTGTTGGAGATGATATGGAGACCTCTACTCCACCCACCTTCCTACCATCCAGTCAAAACAGTAAAAATAAACAAGATCACCTCCTAGGAAGATGGCAGCAATCAGTGCCAATCTTAAAGATAAAAAGGATGCAGGGGTGATGGTCCCCACCCTATCTCCATATAATTCACCAGTATGGCCCCCAAACCAGTCAGGCCCTGGAGAGTGACACACTACAGCATAATCAATCAAGTAGTAACCCAACTGCAGCCACTATAGTTTCTTTGGTAGAGGTGGGTTAATGTAGTCTCAGGAACATGGTATGTGGCTAACAGTTTGGTGAATGTTCTGCTTTCCATTGCCATCTAAAGTGTGGATCAGTAAGAGTCTGTAGGCACGTGGAATGGGCAATGCTATACATTTATACTCTGACCCAGGCTGTGTTAACTCTCTCAACCCATATGTCAGAATATGGTCAGAAGAAGCCTAGACCATCTGGTCACCCCTCATAAATCGCATTGATCCACTTCTGTTCATGATCTTCATGCTAAATGGATCAGATGGACAGGGAGGTGCCAGTACAGTGGAGACCTTGGAAAGTTATATGCACTCCAGAGGATAGGAGGTAAACCCTACAAACATTCAGGAGCCTTCTGTAACAGTAAAATTTTTAGGGTTTCAGTGGCCAGGGATCTACCAGAAAATCCCACTGAAAACAGAAGACAAACGGGTGCACCTTGCACATCTCATCCCAAAAAAGGAAACACGACTATTGGTAGGTCTCTTTGGGTTCTGGATACCAAGGAAGACTGCTTTGGCCCATATTCCAAGTGATCTAAAGTGGCCTGCCATATTAGTTTGGGCCCAGAGCAGGTCCAGGCTGGGCCAGCAACCCCTGCTGCTCAAGCCCTATGATACACCTGGGATGGAGTGCAGGCTGCCAGACCCTCGCTTCATCCTCACCTGCTGCATGGCCACCTCTGCCTCACATCACACCCACTGGGAAAAGAAAAAGCCTAAGTTCATTTGATTCTCACAACTCTGCCTTGAGGTAGACAATATTATCACACTCACTCTGCATTTGCACAGACGAGGGATGGAGAATGGAAATGAGTTGCTTGAGATTACACACCTGAAAGGTAGGCAAGGTGGCCTCAAGCCTAAATTCATTATTCCCAATAGTCTGCTGTTTCCACCAATCCGTTCTGTCCATTTAAAAGGCATGCTGGCATATCATCACCTTACCTTTGATAAAGGAGGCAAGAAGATACAATGGAGAAAAGACAGCCTCTTCAATAAGTGGTGCTGGGAAAACTGGACAGCTACATGTAAAAGAATGAAATTAGAGCACTCCCTAACACCATACACAAAAATAAACTCAAAATGGATTAAAGACCTAAATGTAAGGCCAGACACTATCAAATTCTTAGAGGAAAACATAGGCAGAACACTCTGTGACGTAAATCACAGCAAGATCCTTTTTGACCGACCTTCTAGAGAAATGGAAATAAAAACAAAAATAAACAAATGGGACCTAATGAAACTTAAAAGCTTTTGCACAGAAAAGGAAACAATAAACATGATGAAAAGACAACCCTCAGAATGGGAGAAAATATTTGCAAATGAAGCAACTGACAAAGGATTAATCTCCAAAATTTATAAGCAGCTCATGCAGCTCAATATCAAAAGAAACAAACAACCCAATCCAAAAATGGGCGGAAGACCTAAATAGACATTTCTCCAAAGAAGACATACAGATGGCCAACAAACACATGAAAGAATGCTCAACATCATTAATCATTAGAGAAATGCAAATCAAAACTACAATGCAATATCATCTCACACCGGTCAGAAGGGCCATCATCAAAAAATCTAGAAACAATAAATGCTGGAGAGGGTGTGGAGAAAAGGGAACCCTCATACACTGTTGGTGGGAATGTAAATTGATACAGCCACTATGGAGAACAGTATGGACGTTCCTTAAAAAACTAAAAATAGAACTACCATACAACCCAGCAATCCCACTACTGGGCATATACCCTGAGAAAACCATAATTCAAAAAGAGTCATGTACCACAATGTTCATTGCAGCTGTATTCACAGTAGCCAGGACATGGAAGCAACCTAAGTGTCCATCAACAGATGAATGGATAAAGAAGATGTGGCACATATATACAATGGAATATTACTCAGCCATAAAAAGAAATGAAATTGAGTTATTTGTAGTGAGGTGGATGGACCCAGAGTGAAGTAAGTCAGAAAGAGAAAAACAAATACCGTATGCTAACACATATATTTAGAATCTAAAAAAAATAAAAGAAAGGTCATGAAGAACCGAGGGGCAAGACGGGAATACGATACAGACCTACTAGAGAATGGACTTGAGGACACGGGGAGTGGGAAGGGTAAGCTGGGACAAAGTGAGAGAGTGGCATGGACATATATACACTACCAAATGTAAAATAGATAGCTAGTGGGAAGCAGTCGCATAGCATAGGGAGATCAGCTCGGTGCTTTGTGACCAGCTAGAAGGGTGGGATAGGGAGGGTGGGAGGGAGGGAGACGCGAGAGGGAAGAGATATGGGGATATATGTATATGTATAACTGATTCACTTTGTTATAAAGCAGAAACTAACGCACCATTGTAAAGCAATTATACTCCAATAAAAATATTTTTTGAAAAATAAAAGATAAAAATATAAAGCATGTTGGAGTTGTTAGACTATGAGTCGCCACTTAGCTCTCAGAGGGGAATGCCCTCTTTTATGAGACCTACAGCTCACAGACCTGTTCAGAAGACACAAGCCTATGTATATATAAGTATAAATATAAATGTTACTCGGGAAAATGAAAATACACATGTAAGTATATGGAAAATGATTGAGTCTCGGATGATGATTAATATAATAAACACAACATAAAAACAGAAAGTCACTTAGGGACTTCCCTGGTGGCGCAGTGGTTAAGAATCTGCCTGCCAATGCAGCGGACACAGGTTCGAGCTCTGGTCCAGGAAGATCCCACGTGCCACGGAGCAACTAAGCCCGTGCACCACAACTACTGAACCTGTGCTCTAGAGCCCGTGAGCCACAACTATTGAGCCCACGCACCATAACTACTGAAGCCCACGCGTTAGAGCCTGTGCTCCACAACAAGAGAAGCCACCGCGGTGAGAAGCCCACACACCGCAACGTCGAGTAGCCCCTGCTCGCCGCAACTAGAGAAAGCCCGTGTGCAGCGACGGAGACCCAACGCAGCCAAAAATAAATTAATTAATTAAATTAAAAAGTCACTTAAACACGGATGAGAGATATACTGACCTGATTAATATACGGAATGTCATTCTGGTCAATTCCAACTTGCTGAAATCACAAAAAAAGGGGAAAAAAGAAAACATTACAGCCAGGAGCGTTAACAAAGAAAAGTAAGTGTGAGACCAATTTGTACACTAAAGAGAAAATACTCCAAGAGCATGAATGCCTTGCTGGGCTGGTACACACCCTGATCAAGAAAAACATCAGGCTAACGTATACCTTGCACACTTAAGCATAAACTTATATTTGTTCTTAGGATAAAATTAAAAAAGAAAGGACTCACCAGATGTTGAACCTTTGCTGTTTTGGGAAGAGCTAATCTGCATTTTGGATATCATACAAATGTGTTCTAATTTTTCAAGTAGTCAGAATCAGCTATTGGGGCAAACATGCAGCTCGCCTCATATATTTCCTTCTCTCACTGATCACAGACCTGTTCTACCTATTATCCGGTGCCTTAAAAGACTCATGTCATATATCTTTTGGCCTGGTTTTAGAGTTGTTTCTGGTGGGAGGGTAAGCTTGGTATCAGTTATCCTCATGGCCACAAACAGAAATCCTTGTAAGATTGTTTTTGACCACAAGCGCATTGGAAGGTACATCTGAAGTACCTAATTCTAGCTTCTAGCTGTACTGTTTACAAAATAGTTTAAACTACCAATTTCTGTGTGTTTGTGTGGCATGGTGGTGGGTAGATGTATAGTTATACAGGATACTAAACTAATACAGAAAACAGCACAAAAGCCTCGTATACAAATAGATTTCTGTACCTCTGCAACTTTCAGGAACTGTACAAATTTGGTCATTCTTCCAAGGAAGCTGATGTAAATATCCAAACTTTCCTTGCATTGGTTCTTCCTCATGTAAAAATACTTGCCTAAAAATAGAAAAATAAATTACAACAAAGGAGCTAATATCGTAGCAATTCCAAGTTTCACTCCATTCTGATGATTCTGTGTTAAGTTGATTATGGATATGATTGTAACTTGTTGAAAACAATTACAGTTTTAATCCAGTTATTTTCTGCTTTAAGAAGCAACAACACTGCTCATTTAAGTATAATCAACAGATTTTCATAGAGGAACTACTGCATGCTGAACAGTGGTGTTGGTAATATGTATGGCATTTAACAGTGTACACGTGTAATTTAGATAGTTTAATTTCTACAACTTCTAGTCTGGAATCTTTTTGATTAACATCAAGCTCTGATGGTCTCTGACGGAAGGGGCTGTGTTTTCTACCCTTTATAGCTCTACAAATGTATCAGGCACTTCTTCAGTATAAGAAATATCTCAAATTCTCATCAACAAAGTTTGGAGAACCCTTCCTATGAAATGAATCACTCATTAGGGCTAAATGATGACTGAAATTTCCTGAAAAGCCTAAGAAACATACGCTTGTATATGATCAAAGCAATTACTTATATTATAGGCTATATCTTAGGAAAGTCAGAACTGTATTATCTGACCTTGGTAGAGTGGGACTTAGTGTGTAACGTATAAATATGGCAACCCATGTTGATTTCCTGATAAGTTTCCCAGAAATATCAGTTAGCACTTATATACAAACTGAAAACTTCTGTGGCTGATTAGCCAATTATTTTTAAGAAAAAAAGGAATACGATGTCTCATTATTTAAAAATATGTATGACCCTGCAAGGATCTTCTATTTTGAATCTAAAACACATATGAGTCTAAATGTAGAGATAAAAGATTTTTACAAATAAATTATTTTTACCAGTTTATTTTTTAAAAGTAATGCCTATTCTTTAGCTTACCTAGCAGATTAAGGATCCCCTCATTATAGGCCACAAAGAGGCGAAGAGCATCCTTAAAGAGGAGCATGAAAGCAGCATATATTATACCATTAGTTATTTCATCAGGATTTGCCTGGAAATTAAATAAAAGAGTAATCAATTACCACCACAATTTTAAAAACTTCCCTCTCCCACCTACAGGTAAACAATGCTGTTTACCAGTATTTTTCAAAGGGATTTATAAAGCTCTTACATTAACATTAAGCAGAGCAGTGAACTGAGTTTGAATAACTAGAAGAGCATTCAGCAGCTCTCTACTGTTCATAGTTCTCATCACACCATTCGTCCTGTGAAACATAAAAGAATCTCATAGCAGCAGTATAACAACTGAGTTTGAGAAGCACTGTGACATTGGCATCTTGAAATAAAGCTGTGTTTTTGACAAACTACATATCAGAGCACGTATGTATTTCAGTACTTCTTGCTTACAAACCAATGGTATTTACCTACCCTCTCTTGGCTTTGCTGATGTCACATGCCATCAGTCTGTATGCGAGTGACTTTTCATTCAAGTACCTGCTATATCGTCTGATGAAGGGTGACATAGTATAGCCTAAAAATGAAATATTTTTATTATTTCCAGTTTCACCAATGTTAACCATTTACCATATATGTGAATAAATGCAAAGAGTTACCATTTTACATTCACCCATATAACTCAACAATATCTTTGAAGCACAAAGACTAGAATGGCTTATTAATCATCTGGTACAACATTCCTCAAACTTTCTGTTAAAGATTATTTTTTATTTCCTCAAAGTCTTGATATCACCTCATGATGTAGTATTGATGGGGACATTATTGAACAGGGGAAATAACTGAACTTTATTAGTTCCTTTCACATTTCCAAGGAAACTACTGTAAATTCTTAGCATTTTCCTGACACTCCCTATCCCATTGGTACCATCCCTCCCCCACCCTCCTTCCACTCAACAAATGACCTTGACCCTACTTAATAGACAAAATGGAGAGAGACAGGCCATGATAGAAACTCAGCTCCTCACTAGTCAACCTCCAAACATGCCTTGATTCATTTATTCAATTTATTTTTTCATTCAACAATTGTTCAGTGCTTCCTATGATCTGGGCACTGTCCTAGATGCTGGAGGTTCAGTACTGAACAAAACAGACAAAACTCCATGCCTTCATAGATCTTACACTCTCAATGGTGATTGATAGACAAACAAAAGGAAAGAAAAACACAGAGATGGTTAGGTGCTGAGAAGTGGAAAGAATAAAACTCAGGCAGAGAAAGGAGACTGACCCAGGAAAGCCTCACTAGGTAAAGGCTTGCATATTGTGTTATCCTCAGTAGCTACTCAAGTATGTGTTGGATAAATGAATTTAGAAATTATTTGCCATCATGAAATGTACACCACATCACATCATCCACAATTCAGAGCAACTTTTCTTTAACCACGGATGGTTTTCAGAACACTTCCCTCCTTGCCACAGAGAAATATTTCCATCAAAGAATCATCTTACCTTCTGTGACACTTTTATCCAGGAAGTTGTATAAAATGAACAAAGAGCTTCTAGATGCAAGATGTTGGATAAATCGCTACGAAACAAATGTGCCAAATTCCAAAATTAGTTTCTGTCCACAAAGAGAGTTCACTCATGATTTTGTCATTGTGAATGCATACTTAACGTAATTCTATCATACAGCTTCCATCTATTTCAGGAGCATTGATTAAGGCGAGCACCATCACAGCCGGGCTAGCCAACTTAAGGATAGGCAATGCTGCCTAGTCTGTTTATATACCCGCTAAATAAATGAGGGGTTAAACATGAAAGCTAATGTGAATACACACTTTTCACCCATGACTTTCTATCTAGTTATTTCTCCCTTTTTGAATTTTGAGGAATTTGAAATACAGTTGACCCTTGAACAACTCGGGGGTTAGGGGCGCCAACCCACCATGCAGTCGAAAATCCACATATAATTTATAGTCAGCTCTCTGTAGATGCTGTACCTCTGTAACCATGATTCCACGTCCATGATTCAACCAACCACAGATTCTGTAGTGCTACAGTATTTACTATGGAAAAAAGCCACATACAAGTGACCCGTGCAGTTCAAACCCATGATGTTCAAGGGTCAACTGTAATTATAGAATTATTTTAATAATTGATGTTAAATTATTTAATAATTAATAGAAAAATAAAAACAACAATCTGGTACATCTGTGTACCCCACTACCCATAAATGACAACTGCTAACTTTTGGACGTATCTACTTCAAATCTATTTTTAAAATAAGAGGAATAAAGTCTTACAGGTAAAGTTAAAAGTGCCCTTTGCCCCATCCCCAAGTTCAATTTCCTTCTCCTACCTGGAATTAACCATTATCATAATTTTAATGTATTACCTTTACAGCCTATTTTCTTTATAGCTTCATATATATTTGTTCTGTGGACAAATATTAACTGTGAATTTTAAAAATCTATGTAAATGATATTGGACTCTACTAGCATTGTTTTTGAGATCTAGCCTTGTTGGTATACATCCTATTAGTATTTCATTGTATAAACACACTTCATTTTAGTTATCTGTTGCCCACTGATGGAAATTCAGGTGATTTCCAACTTTTAATTATTATAAACATGCTATGAGAAGTGTATTTGCTGGGTCACTGGGCATTTTCAATTTTATTAAACATGTCTCAAGGCACTCCTCTCCAACCCTTCACTCAGCATCAGATACAGAAGTCCACAGAGTTGTTCATAGTATTCCTTTATCATCCTCTTAATACCTGTGGAATCTGTTGTGATGTTACTTCTCTCATTCCTGATATGGAAATGTATGGATGGCATCCACAGGGTATGTGAGTTCCCATTTCCTCAGGGTCCCAGCTCTTGATACTGTCACGCATTTTATTTATTTTATAAACTTATTTATTTTATTTTATTTTGGCTGTGTTGGGTCTCCGTTGCTGTGCGCAGGCTTTCTCTAGTTGTGGCGAGCAGGGGGTACTCTTTGTTGCAGCGCGCGGGCTTCTCATTGCAGTGGCTTCTCTTGTTGTGGAGCACGGGCTCTAGGCACGCGAGCTTCAGCAGTTGTGGTGCATGGGCTCAGTAGTTGTGGCGCACAGACTCTGGAGTGTGTGGCGCACGGGCATAGTTGCTCCGCGGCATGTGGGATCTTCCCAGACCAGGGCTCGAGCCCGTGTCCCCTGCATCGGCAGGCGGATTCTTAACCACTGTGCCACCAGGGAAGCCCTGTCACACATTTTAAATTGTGCTTATCTGAGTATGTTTTCAGATGGTTATCAGCCACTCTGGTTTCCTTTTCTATGTACTGTCTGTTCATTTCTTTTGCTCATTATTCCAGTGTACTGCTTTTTTCTTACTGATAATGTAGTCCGAATATCAATCTTTTGTCTGTAGTATATGTGCTGCAAACATCTTATTGCAACTTTATGGTGTCTTCCCTACTCAAATGTCATAAGCAGGGCTTCTCTGGTGGCGCAGTGGTTGAGAATCTGCCTGCTAATGCAGGGGACACGGGTTCGAGCCCTGGTCTGGGAGGATCCCACATGCTGCAGAGCAACTAGACCCATGAGCCACAACTACTGAGCCTGCGCGTCTGGAGCCCGTGCTCCGCAACGAGAGGCCGCGATAGTGAGAGGCCCGCGCACTGCGATGAAGAGTGGTCCCTGCTTGCCACAACTAGAGAAAGCCCTCGCAGAGAAACGAAGACCCAACACAGCAAAAATAAATAATAAAATTAATTAATAAACTCCTACTCCCAACATCTTCTTTAAAAAATAAAATGTCATAAGCATATTCTCCTACATTTTCTTCAATTTTAAAATTTAGATTTTTGCATTTATAGAGATTTCATTCATGTGGAATTTATTTTTTATATGGAGTAATATAAAGATCTCATTCTATTTTTTCCATAGGGATGTTATTTGTACCAAAAGGTTTTATTTTAAATTGCATACTTTCCCCCACGTTTTTAGCGCCAGCAAGCTCCCATATAAGTACAGTTCTACTTCTGATCTATTACATTCCCTTTATATATATATGTTTATTTTTACCAATACCGTACTGTGTAATTACTGTTGCTTCTTAATAAGTTTCAAACCGCAATCAATTTCTAAATCTTATTCTTTTAATGCAAAGGTTACTGAGACAAAAGTTAATTTAAAGTAGAAAATAATAAGTAATTTAATGTTGTAGAACATTTCAGTTGTTCTGTAAAACACAAAAAGTGTGTGTGGGGAGAGCTCTTGAGGTGATGCTGTAATAACTCTGCTTTACTTTACCTGGTAAAGTAAAGCAGTTATGCAGCAATACATTTTTGAGGGTTTTCTCTTTTTTTGGTCTAAATCACCTAAAGAATTGAGAGAAATAGCCACTCTATTATCCACTTTATTATCCAGTGGTTAAAATAATATACTTTAAATACTGATTGCAAAGATATATTCATACGTAAAAATGGAAAAATTTGTTTTTTAATATCTACCGCTACGTACTTCCCCCACTTGTCACTAATGAAAGCAAAAGAGGTAGGATAAAAACCGATAACCATCTTTAAAATAAAAGAGAGCATCAGTTTTCTCCATTTAAAACAAATGTAGTAAGCCCTTGACAAACTAATCATATTCAGCAACTGTGTACTTAAAGTCCTTTGTCATAAAAGTAAGGAAATGACTAGCCTTTGAATAGATGCCATGCTCACCTCATTTCCATGCACCATAAGGTGATGCACAGTAATCAGGGCTTTGAACACCACCACCCAGCTGCTGCTCCCAGTTTTCTCATAAAGAATATCAGCCAGACGTTCCACACTCCTATTTGTTCCATTTATGTACTGGATTAGAGCTAAATTAGAGACAGTGACGAGCATTAAAATACAGACTGAGAAATAACTTTCAAAACCAAAATTGGTAACTTTAACGTAAATACAGATGCAATCAAATCTCAGAGAAGTGACAAAGGGAATAATCCAAAACATTTTCTTCATTACGAGTACTACAATTTGTACTGACATGTTACATGATATTTAATGCCGTCCTAAGGTACATGAGGAACTGGTAGAGTTAGATGCTTGGAGTTAAAGAGGCCAGTGGTTGTGTTCCAGACTCAATCAAAGGCCCCCCGCCACCCCCCCCACCCCACCCCCCCGAAGTGCACTGCGGGGGTCGTGGTGGGGGAGGGGCGTGGTGGAGGGGCTGGGAGGCCGCAAGCCGCAGCTGTTAGAGGCGCGGAGACGGTGCCGTAGCGGGGCCTACTCACCTGCTAGGTGTTTCGGCCCGGGCTCGGATGGCTCGTCGGTGGTCGCGCTGAGGGCAGCCTTGGATGCGGACGACCCCATGCGTGCGTCGCCAGCCGCCGGCTACGAGGGTAATGGCCACGAAGGCTGGCCCCTCCTCTTCTGGACCGCGGACTGATCCGGGACCAGCACCGCGGATGATGAAATGGGCGCGTGAGGTAACGGAAGAAAGGCCTGGCCCCGCAGCTGGTGTTAGCCAGGCAACTCTGTCCTCGTGCCGCCTGACGCACGCCTGCATAATTATGAGGTGAGACGTGACGTCACGAGGCGCCAGGGCGGGAGAAGCGGGTTCAGGGGGCAGGATCTCACGTGGGACGGAGCATCTGGGGGGCGGGGCGCTAACGCAGACCCTTGGCATGGTAGACGCTCAGTAAGAAAATAACCACTATTGAATGAATATCATGAGAAAGAGGGACATGTTGGGGACTCCATGTGAAAGATCTCGAGATCTTCAGGTCTTGGGAAGTCAAGCGGTCCTGTGATAGTGCTTTGGAAATCCTTGACGTGGCCTCGTTAGGGAGGCTTCGTCACGTGTGATGGGAACTGTATCCTGCCCGAGTCCATGTCCTGCAACCCTTCACCCAGCATCACATACCGAAGTCCATAGACTTGTTCATACTATTCCTTTTATCCCTGGAATCTGCAGTGACGTTATTTCTCTCTTTCCTGGTACTGTTAATGTATGTCTTCTCTCTCTCTCTCTTTTTTTCTTGGTGTATCTGGCTAGACAGTTATCGATTTTATTGATCCTCTCAAAGAACCACCTTTTGCTTTCACTGATTTTCTCTATATTCTCTTTTCTATGTCACTGATTTCTGCTCGTATCTATCTATATTATTCCATTGCTTCTACTTGCTTGCAGTTTATTTTGCTCATCACTTTCTGGTTTCTTAAGGACATTGGCTTAACTTATTTAAGATTCTTCTTTTATAATATAGGACTTTAGGGTTAAGTACTGCTTTTGTTGTTATCAAAGAACATGTTTCTTATTATTTAAATCTTTTAAATTTTGTTGAGATTTATTTTATAGAACAGAATATATGCTCTAAAAGGTAAATCTTCTGTGTACCCTTGAAAACCACGTATTTTTCTACTGTTCGATGCAGTGTTCCATTACATGTGTATTACTGTTATTGATATTGTATCACCAGTGACTGAGACTCTGTTCATTTGCATTTTTTTTCTTTTTCTTTTTTTTTTTTTGCGGTACACGGGCCTCTCACTGTTGTGGCCTCTTCCGTTGAGGAGCACAGGCTCCGGACGTGCCGGCTCAGCGGCCATGGCTCACGGGCCCAGCCGCTCCACGGCATGTGGGATCTTCCCGGACTGGGGCACGAACCTGTGTCCCCTGCATTGGCAGGCGGACTCTCAACCACTGCGCCACCGGGGAAGCCCCATTTGCATTTTTAACAGCCTTTCCCCCCCCTGCACTTTACGTTGCAGACTTTCTTTTGCTGTCATCAAGTTCACTGATCTTTTCTTTTGCAGAGTATCTTCTCTTAATCCCATTTAGGACAGTTTGCATTTTCAGTAAGGTATTTTTCACCTCTAGAATTTCTATTTGACTCTTTTTATGTTTCAATGCTCTCCTCATTATGTTCACATTTTCCTTTAAACCCTTGAGGATATCATAATAACTATCAAGAATATATGCTTATCAACCAATTCCTTCTGGCTCTGTTTCTATTGACTTATTTTTCTCTTTGGTATCAGTAACATTTTTCTGCTTCTTCCTGTGTAATTTTGTATAGATGTCAAATATTCTTAATTCACTGAGTGCTGTATGTTTATGTATTACTTTAAAGAACGTTGAGGTTGGTTTAGAAAGGCACATACATTACTTTGATATCACTTCTGTCCTTTCAGAGCATGTTTTCTCAAGTAGCTTTGTTGGTATTTAATTCACATATCATTCCATTCACCCATTTAGTCTACAAGTTGGTAGTTTTTAGCATATTCAGAGTTGTATGACCAGCACCAAGATCAATTTACAACATTTTCACTACCTTAAAAAGAAACCCCACACTCATTAGCCATCACTCTTCATTTCCACCTAAACCTCCCATCCCTAGTCAATCACTATTCTACTTTATGTCTCTGAAGATTTTCCTATTCTGAACATTTCATATAAAAGGACTCAGTCAATATGTGGACTTTGGGGACTGGGCTCCTTCACTTAGCATAATATATGACAGCTTCATTCATGTTGTAGCATGAATCAGTACTTCATTTCTTTTTATGGCCAAATAATATTCCATTGTGTGGATATACTACAGTTCATTTGTTCATTCATGAACACGTGGGCTGTTTCCCTTTTTGAACTATTGTGAATACTGCTTCACATGCAAGTATTTCTTTCAATACCTGTTTTCACTTCTTTTAGGTACATACCTAAGCGTGGAATTGCATGTTCATATGGAAATTCTGTGTTGAACTTTGTAAGGAACTACTAAACTATTTTCCATAGTGGCTGAACCATTTTACAACCCCACCAGCAGTGTATGAGGGTACCAATTTCTACACATCCTTGCCAATATTTGTTTTCCATTTGTTTGATTATAGCCATCTGAGTGGGTTGGAAGTGGTATCTCTTTGTGGTTTTCATTTACATTTCCCTGATGACTAATGACTTAGAAGAATTTTTTCATGTGCTTATTGGCAGTTTGTGTATCTCCTTTGGAGAAATGTCTATTCTGATCCTTTGCTAATTTTTTAATTGAGTTTATCTTTTTCTTCAGCTTTACTGAGATATGATTAACAAATAAAAATTGTATATATTTAGGTTGTACAACATGATGTTTTTTTTAAAGACACGTTTTTATTTATTATTATTATTTTAAAATTTTATTTATTTTTGGCTGCATTGGGTCTTCATTGCTGCACGTGGGCTTTCTCTAGTTGTGGCGAGTGGGGGCTACTCTTCATTGCGGTGTGCTGGCTTCTCATTGCAGTGGTTTCTCTTGTTGCGGAGCACAGGCTCTAGGCACGTGGGCTTCAGTAGTTGCAGTATGCGGACTCAGTAGTTGCAGCAAGTGGGCTCTAGGGCACTCAGGCTTCAGTAGTTGTGGCACACGGGCTTAGTTGCTCCATGGCATGTGGGATCTTCCCGGACCAGGGCTCAAGCCCGTGTCCCCTGCATTAGCAGGTGCGTTCTTAACCACTGTGCCACCAGAGAAGTCCCAACATGATGTTTTCTTTTAAGGTGTACAAGATGAGGATTTAATATATGTATACATTGTGAAATGATCACCACAGTCAACACATCCATCACCTCCATACTTAAAATATTTTCTGTGGTTAGAATACTTGAGATCTATTATTTTAGCAAATTTCAAGTATACAGTATTATTAATTGTGGTCACCATGCTGTATATTAGATCACTAGAACTCATTCATCTTTTTTAAAAATGAATTCATCTTATAACTGAAAATTTGTACCCTTTGACCAACTTCTCCCCATTTCCCCCACCCCCCCAGCCCCCAGCAAACATCATTCTACTTTCTGGTTAAATAAGTTCAACATTTTCAGATTTCACATATAAGTGAGATCATACATTATTTGTCCTTCTGTGCTTGGCTTATTTCACTTAGTTAGCATAATATCCTTGAGGTATATCCATGTTGTCACAAATGGCAGAATTTCCTTCTTTTTAATGGCTGCATTTTATATATATATAAAATATATATTATATATATATATACACACATTTTCTTTATTCATCTGTCAATGGAATTTAGATTGTTTCCATATCTTGACTGTTGTGAATATTGCTGCAATAAACATGGGAATGCATATATCTTTGAGATCCTGACTTCATTTATATGGGTATATACCCAAAAGTTGGATTGTTGGATCATATGGTAGTTCTATTTTTAATTTTTTGGAAGAAACTTCATACTTTTTTACATAATGGCTGTACCAGTTTATATTCCCATCAACACTGCACGAGGGTGCCCTTTTGTCCACATCCTTGCTGACACTTGTTATTTGTTGTCTTTTTGATAATAGCCATCCTGACAGGTGTGAGGTGATAATCTTATTGTGGTTTTGATTTGCATTTCCTTGATGATTTGCAATGTTGAGCATCTCTTTATGTGCCTGTAGGTCATATGTATATCTTCTTTGGAAAAATGTTTATTCAGGTCTCAGACCAATTTTTAAATTAGGTTGTTTGTGGGTTTTTTTGCTATTGTTGTATAAGTTCCTTATATATTTGGGGTACTAAACTCTTAGCAGATATATGGTATAAAAATACCTTCTCACATTCTGTGGGTTGACTTTTCATTTTGGTGATGATTTCCATTGCAGTATAGCTTTTTAGTTTGACGTAGTCCCACTTGTTTATTTTTGCTATTGTTGCTTTTGCTTTTGGTGTCAAATCTAAAAAGTCATTGCCCAGATGGATGTCAAGGAGCATCCACCTAGGTTTAATTCTAGGAGTTTTATGCTTTCAGGTTTTACATTTAAGTATTTAATTCATTTGAGTTAATTTTTGTGTATGGTGTAAGACAGTGGTCCAGTATCATTCATTTGCATGTAGATATCTAGTTTTCTTAGCACCACCTGTGGAAAAGACTATCCTTTCCCCATTGTGCATTCTTGGCTCCCTTGTCAAATATTAGTTGACTGTGTATGTGTGGGTTTATTCCTGTACTCTATCCTACTCCATTGGTCTGTGTGTCTGTTTTCATGCCAGCGCCATAGTGTTTTGATTACTGTGGAATTGTAATATCATTTGAAATCAGGAAGCCCCCAGCTTTGTTCTTGCTCAGGATTACTTTGGCCATTTGGGGTCTTTTGTGGTTCCACATGATTTTTAGGATTGTTTTCTTCTATTTCTGTGGGAAATGCCATTGGAATTTTGATGGGGATTGAATTAAATCTGTACATCACTTTAGGTATTATGATCATTTTAACAACATTCATTCTTCCAATCCATGAACACAGGGTATGATATAATTCTTTTTTTTTTGGCCGCACAACTTGGCTTGCAGGATCTTAGTTCCGCCATCAGGGATTGAACCCGGGCCCTTGGCAGTGAAAGTGCAGAGTCCTGTCCACAGGACCGCCAGGGAATTCCTCATGAATACAGGATATGTTTCAAATTATTTGTGTCTTCTTAAAATTCTTTCATCAATATCTTATAGTTTTCAGTGTACAAGATCTTTCATCTCCTTGGCTAAATTTACTCCTCAGTATTTTTTTGATGCTATAGTATATGTGAATGTTTTCTTGATTTCTTTTCCAGATAGTCCATTAGTATATAGAAATACAGCTGAGAGAGGTTCAAGATGGCAGAGTAGAAGGACATGTTCTAACTCCCTCTTTTTTTTTTAGGGTGATTTATATGTTTGTTGTTTTTTAACATCTTTATTGGAATATAATTGCGTTACAATGGTGTGTTAGTTTCTGCTTTATAACAAAATGAATCAGTTATACATATACATATGTTCCCATATCTCTTCCCTCTTGCATCTCCCTCCCTCCCACCCTCCCTATCCCACCCCTCTAGGTGGTCATAAAACACCGAGCTGTTCTCCCTGTGCTATACGGCTGCTTCCCACTAGCTAGCTGTTTTATGTTTGGTAGTGTATACATGTCCATGCCACTCTCTCACTTTGTCACAGCTTACCCTTCCCCCCCCCCATATTCTCAAGTCCATTCACTACTAGATCTATGTCTTTATTCTCGTCTTACCCCTAGGTTCTTCATGACCTTTTTTTTCCCCCTTAGATTCCATATATATGTGTTAGCATATGGTATTTGTTTTTCTCTTTCTGACTTACTTCACTCTGTATGACAGACTCTAGGTACATCCGCCTCACTACAAATAACTCAATTTTGTTTCTTTTTATGGCTGAGTACTATTCCATTGTATATATGTGCCACATCTTCTTTATCCGTTCATCTGATGATGGACACTTAGGTTGCTTCCATGTCCTAGCTATTGTAAATAGAGCTGCAATGAACATTGTGGTACATGACTCTTTTTGAATTATGGTTTTCTCAGGGTATATGCCCAGTAGTGGTATTGCTGGGTCATATGGTAGTTCTATTTTTAGTTTTATAAGGAACCTCCATACTGTTCTCCATAGTGGCTGTATCAATTTACATTCCCACCAACAGTGCAAGAGTGTTCCCTTTTCTCCACACCCTCTCCAGCATTTATTGTTTCTAGATTTTTTGATGATGGCCACTCTGACCAGTGTGAGATGATATCGCATTGTAGTTTTGATTTGCATTTCTCTAATGATTAATGATGTTGAGCATTCTTTCATGTGTTTGCTGGCAATCTGTATATCTTCTTTGGAGAAATATCTATTTAGGTCTTCTGCCCATTTTTGGATTGGGTTGTTTGTTTTTTTGTTATTAAGCTGCATGAGCTGCTTGTAAATTTTGGAGATTAATCCTTTGTCAGTTGCTTCATTTGCAAATATTTTCTCCCATTCTGAGGGTTGTCTTTTCGTCTTGTTCATGGTTTCCTTTGCTGTGCAAAAGCTTTTAAGTTTCATTAGGTCCCATTTGTTTATTTTTGTTTTTATTTCCATTTCTCTAGGAGGTGGGTCAAAAAGGATCTTGCTGTGATTTATGTCATAGAGTGTTCTGCCTAGGTTTTCCTCTAAGAGTTTGATAGTCTCTGGCCTTACATTTAGGTCTTTAATCCATTTTGAGTTTACCTTTGTGTATGGTGTTAGGGAGTGTTCTAATTACATTCCTTTACATGTAGCTGTCCAGTTTTCCCAGCACCACTTATTGAAGAGGCTGTCTTTTCTCCACTGTATATTCTTGCCTCCTTTATCAAAGATAAGGTGACCATATGTGCGTGGGTTTATCTCTGGGCTTTCTATCCTGTTCTATTGATCTATATTTCTGTTTTTGTGCCAGTACCATACTGTCTTGATTACTGTAGCTTTGTAGTATAGTGTGAAGTTAGGGAGCCTGATTCCACCAGCTCCATTTTTCATTCTCAAGATTGCTTTGGCTATTTGGGGTCTTTTGTGTTTCCATACAAATTGTGAAATTTTTTGTTCTAGTTCTGTGAAAAATGCCGGTGGTAGTTTGATAGGGATTGCACTGAATCTGTAGATTGCTTTGAGTAGTAGAATCATTTTCACAATGTTGATTCTTCCAATCGAAGAACATGGTATTTCTCTCCATCTGTTTGTATCATCTTTAATTTCTTTCATCAGTGTCTTATAATTTTCTGCATACAGGTCTTTTGTCTCCTTAGGTAGGCTTCTTCCTAGATATTTTTTTGTTGTTGTTGCAATGGTAAATGGGAGTGTTATCTTAATTTCACTTCCAGATTTTTCATCATTAGTGTATAGGAATGCCAGAGATTTCTGTGCATTAATTTTGTATCCTGCTACTTTACCACATTCATTGATTCGCTCTAGTAGTTTTCTGGTAGCATCTTTAGGATTCTCTATGTATAGTATCATGTCATCTGCAAACAGTGACAGCTTTACTTCTTTTTCTCTGATTTGGATTCCTTTTATTTCTTTTTCTTCTCTGATTGCTGTGGCTAAGACTTCCAAAGCTATGTTGAATAATAGTGGTGAGAGTGGGCAACCTTGTCTTGTTCCTGATCTTAGTGGAAATGGTTTAAGTTTTTCACCATTGAGGATAATGTTGGCTGTGGGTTTGTCATATATGGTCTTTATTGTGTTGAGGAAAGTTCCCTCCATGCCTACTTTCTGCAGGGTTTTTATCATAAATGGGTGTTGAATTTTGTTGAAAGCTTTCTCTGCATCTACTGAGATGATCATACGGTTTTTCTCCTTCAATTTGTTAATATGGTGTATCACGTTGATTGATTTGCATATATTGAAGAATCCTTGCGTTCCTGGAATAAACCCCACTTGATCATGGTGTATGATCCTTTTAATGTGCTGTTGGATTCTGTTTGCTAGTATTTTGTTGAGGATTTCTGCATCTATGTTCACCAGTAATATAGGCCTGTAGTTTTCTTTCTTTGTCTCAGTCCCTCTTTTGAGAACACCAGAATCACAACTAACTGCTGAACTGTCATCAACAGGAAGACACCAAGCTCACCCAGAAAGATACTCCACATGCAAAGATAAAGGAGAAGCCACAATGAGACGGTAGGAGGGGCGCTATCATAATAAAATCAAATCACATAACTGCTGAGTGGGTGACTCACAAACTGGAGAACACTTACACCACAGATGTCCACCCACTGGAGTGAAGGTTCTGAGCCTCACGTCAGGCATCCTAAACTGGGGGTCTGGCAATGGGAGGAGGAATTCCTAGATAATCAGACATTGAAGGCTAGCGGGATTTGATTGCAGGACTTTGGCAGTACTGGAGGAAACAGAGATCCACTCCTGGAGGGCACACACAAAGTAGTGTGTGCATTGGGACCCAGGGGAAGGAGCAGGGATCCCATAGGAGACTGACCAGACCTACCTGCTAGTGTTGGAGGGTCTCCTGCAGAGGCGGGGGGCAGCTGTGGCTCACCAAGGGATAAGGACACTGGCAGCAGAAGTTCTGGGAGGTACTCCTTGGCATGAGCCCTCCCAGCGTCCGCCATTAGCCCCACCAAAGAGCCCAGGTAGGCTCCAGTCTTGGGTCACCTCAGGCCAAACAACCAACAGGGAGGGAACACAGCCCCACCCATCAGCAGAGAAGCAGATGAAAGTTTTATTGAGCTCTGCCCACCAGAGCAACAGCCGACCCTACCCACCACAAGTCCCTCCCATCAGGAAACTTCCACAAGCCTCTTAGATAGCCCCATCCACCACAGGGCACACAGCAGAAGCAAGAAGAACTATAATCCTGCAGCCTGGGGAACAAAAACCACATTCACAGAAAAAGAGACAAGATGAAAAGGCAGAGGACTATGTACCAGATGAAGGAACAAGATAAAACCACAGAAAAACAACTGAATGAAATGGAGATAGGCAATCTTCCAGTAAAAGAATTCAGAATAATGATAGTGAAGATGATCCAGGACCTCGGAAAGAGAATGGAGGCAAACATCAAGAAGATGAAAGAAATGTTTAACAAAGATCTAGAAGAATTAAAGAACAAACAAACAGAGATGAGCAATACAATAACTGAAAGGAAAACTACACTAGAAGGAATCAGTAGCAGAATAACTGAGGCAGAAGAATGGATAAGTGACCTGAGGACAGAATGGTGGAATTCACTGCTGTGGAACAGAATAAAGAAAAAAGAATGAAAAGAAATGAAGACAGCCTAAGAGACCTCTGGGACATTAAACGCAACAACATTCACATTATAGGGGTCCCAGGAGGAGAATAGAGAGAGAGAGAACCCGAGAAAATATTTGAAGAGATTATAGTTGAAAACTTCCCTAACATGGGAAAGGAAATACCCACACAAGTCCAGGAAGCGCAGAGAGTCCATACAGGATAAGCCCAAGGAGAAACACGCCAAGACACATAGTAATCAAATTGGCAAAAATTAAAGACAAAGAAAAATTATTGAAAGCAGCAAGGGAAAAGTGACAACTAACATACAAGGGAACTCCCATAAGGTTAACAGCTGATTTCTCAGCAGAAACTCTACAAGCCAGAAGGAAGTGGCATGATATACTTAAAGTGATGAAAGGGAAGAACCTACAACCAAGATTACTCTACACAGCAAGGATCTCATTCAGATTTGATGGAGAAATCAAAAGCTTTACAAACAAGCAAAAGCTAAGAGAATTCAGCACCACCAAACCAGCTCTACAACAAATGCTAAAGGAACTTCTCTAAGTGGGAAACAAAAGAGAAGAAAAGGACCTACAAAAACAAACCCATAACATTAAGAAAATGGTAATAGGAACTTACATATCGATAATTACCTTAAACATGAATGGATTAAAAGCTCCAACCAAAAGATACAGGCTTGCTGAATGGATATAAAAACAAGGCCCATATATATGCTGTCTACAAGAGACCCACTTCAGACCTAGGGACAAATACAGACTGAAAGTGAGGGGATGGAAAAAGATATTCCATGCAAATGGAAATCAAAAGAAAGCTGGAGTAGCTATACACATATCAGATAAAATAGACTTTAAAATAAAGAATGTTACAAGAGACAAGGAAGGACACTACGTAATAATCAAGGGATCAATCCAAGAGGAAGCTATAACAATTATAAATATATACGCACCCAACATAGGAGCACCTCAGTACATAAGGCAACTGCTAACAGCTCTAAAAGAGGAAATCAACAGTAACACAATAATAGTGGGGGACTTTAACACCTCACTTACACCAATAGACAGAGCATCCAAACAGAAAATTAATAAGGAAACAGAAGCTTTAAATAACATGATAGACCAGATAGATTTAATTGATATTTATAGGACATTCCATCCCAAAACAGCAGATTACACTTTCTTCTCAAGTGCTCATGGACCATTCTCCAGGATAGATCACATCTTGGGTCATAAATCAAGCCTCAGTAAATTTAAGAAAGTTGAAATCATATCAAGCATCTTTTCTGACCACAATGCTATGAGATTAGAAATCAATTAAAGGGGAAAAATGGAAAAAACCCAAGCACATGGAGGCTAAACAATACGTTACTAAACAACCAAGAGACTACTGAAGAAATCAAAGAAGAAATCAAAAAATACCTAGAGACAAATGACAATGAAAACACAATGATCCAAAACCTATGGGATGCAGCAAAAGCAGTTCTAAGAGGGAAGTTTATAGCTCTACAAGCCTACCTCAAGAAACAAGAAAAATCTCCAATAAACAATCTAATGTTACACCTAAAAGAACTAAAGAAAGAAGAACAAACAAAACCCAAAGTTAGCAGAAGGAAAGAAATCATGAAGATCAGAGCAGAAATAAATGAAATAGAAACAAAGAAAACAGTAGCAAAGATCAATAAAACTAAAAGCTGGTTCTTTGAGGAGATAAGCAAAATTGATAAACCATTAGCCAGACTCATCAAGAAAAAGAGGGAGAGGACTCAAATCAATAAAATTAGAAATGAAAAAAGGACAAGTTACAACGGACACAGCAGAAATACAGAGCATCCTAAGAGACTACTACAAGCAATTCTATGCCAATAAAATGGACAACCTGGAAGAAATGGACAAATTCTTAGAAGGGTAAAACCTTCCAAGACTGAACCAGGAAGAAATAGAAAATATGAACAGACCAATCACAAGTAATGAAATTGAAACTGTGATTAAAAATCTTCCAACAAACAAAAGTCCAGGACCAGATGGCTTCACAGGTGAATTCTATCAAACATTTAGAGAAAAGCTAATACCCATCCTTCTCAAACTCTTCCAAAAATTGCAGAGGAAGGAAAACTCCCAAACTCATTCTATGAGGCCACCATCACCCTGATACCAAAACCAGACAAAGATACTACAAAAAAAAGAAAATTACGGTCCAATAAAACTGGTGAATGTAGATGCAAAAATCCTCAACAAATACAAGCAAACAGAATCCAACAACACATCAAAAGGATCATACACCATGATCAAGTGGGATTTTTCCCAGGGATACAAGGATTCTCCAATATAGGCAAATGAATCAATGTGATACACCATATTAACAAATTTTAGAATAAAAACCATATGATCATCTCAATAGATGCAGAAAAATCTTTTGACAAAATTCAACACCCATTTATGATAAAAACTCTCCAGAAAGTGGGCACAGAGGGAACCCACTTCAACATAATAAAGGCCATATACGACAAACCCACAGCAAACATCATTCTCAATGGTGAAAAACTGAAAGCATTTCCTCCAAGATCAGGAACAAGACAAGGATGTCCACTCTCACCACTATTATTGAACATAGTTTTGGAAGTCCTAGCCGTGGCAATCAGGGAAGGAAAAGAAAGGAATACAAATCGGAAAAGAAGAAGTAAAAGTATCAGTGTTTGAAGCTGACATGATACTATACGTAGCGAATCCTAAAGATGCCACCAGAAAACTACTAGAGCTAATCAATGAATTTGGTAAAGTAGCAGGATACAAAATCAATGCAAAGAAATCTCTTGCATTCCTATATACTAATGATGAAAAATCTGAAAGAGAAATTAAGGAAACACTCCCATTTACCATTACAACAAAAAGAATAAAATACCTAGGAATAAACACACCTAGGGAGATAAAAGACCTGTATGCAGAAAACTATAAGACACTGATGAAAGAAATTAAAGATGATACCAACAGATGGAGAGATATACCATGTTCTTGGATTGGAAGAATCAGTATTGTGAAAGTGACTGTACTACTCAAAGCAATCTACAGATTCATGCAATCCCTATCAAATTACCAATGTCATTTTTTACAGAGCTAGAACAAAAAATCTTAAAATATGTATGGAAGCACAAAAGACCCCGAATTTCCAAAGCAGTCTTAAGGGAAGAAAAACAGAGCTGGAGGAATCGGACTCCCTGACTTCAGACTATACTACAAAGCTACAGTAATTGAGACAATATGGTACTGGCACAGACACAGAAATATAGATCATTGGAAGAGGATAGAAAGCCCAGAGATAAACCCATGCACATATGGTCCACTAGTCTATGATAAAGGAGGCAAGGATATACAATGGAGAAAAGACAGTCTTTTCAATAAGTGGTGCTGGGAAAACTGGACAGCTACATGTAAAGAAATGAAATTAGAACACTCCCTAACACCATAGACAAAAATAAACTCAAAATGGATTAGAGACCTAAATGTAAGACCAGGCACTATAAATCAATTAGAGGAAAACATAGGAAGAACACTGACATAAATCACAGCAAGATTTTTTTTTTTTTTTTTTTTTTTTTTTTGCAGTACGCAGGCCTCTCACTGTTGTGGCCTCTCCCGTTGTGGAGCACAGGCTCCGGACGCACAGGCTCAGCAGCCATGGCTCATAGGCCCAGCCGCTCTGCGGCATGCAGGATCTTCCCGGACCGGGGCACGAACCTGTATCCCCTGCATTGGCAGGCAGACTCTCAACCACTGCGCCATCAGGGAAGCCCAGCAAGATATTTTTTGATCCACCTTCTAGAGTAACGGAAATAAAAACAAAAACAAACAAATTGGACCTAATGAAATTTAAAAGCTTTGCAGAGCAAAGGAAACCGTAAACAAGACGAAAAGACAACCCTCAGAATGGGAGAAAATATTTGTAAATGAAGCAACTGACAAAGGATTAATCTCCAAAATATATAAACAGCTCATGCAGCTCAATATTAAAAAAACAAACAACCCAATCCAAAAATGGGCAGACGACCTAAATAGACATTTCTCCAAAGAAGACATACAGATGGCCAGGAAGCACATGAAAAGCTGCTCAGCATCACTAATTATTAGAGAAATGCAAATCAAAACTACAATGAGGCATCCCCTCACACCGGCTAGAATGGCCATCATCAGAAAATCTACAAACAACAAATGCTGGAGTGGGTGTGGACAAAAGGGAACCCTCTTGCACAGTTGGTGGGAATGTAAATTGATACAGCCACTATGGAGAACAGTATGGAGCTTCCTTAAAAAACTAAAAATAGAACTACCATATGACCCACCAATCCCACTACTGGGCATATACCCAGAGAAAACCATAATTCAAAAAGACACATGCACCCCAGTGTTCATTGCAGCACTGTTTACAATAGCCAGGTCATGGAAGCAACCTAAATGTCCATCGACAGATGAATGCATAAAGAAGATGTGGCACATATATACAATGGAGTATTACTCGGCCATAAAAAGGAACGAAAATGGGTCATTTGTAGAGACGTGGATGGATCTAGAGACTGTCATACAGAGTGAAGGAAGTCAGAAAGAGAAAAACAAATATCGTATATTAACGCATATATGTGGAACCTAGAAAAATGGTACAGATGAACTGGTTTGCAGGGCAGAAATCCAGACACAGATGTAGAGAACAAACGTATGGACACCAAGGGGGTAAAGCTGCGGGGGGCTGGGGATGGTGGTGTGATGAATTAGGCGATTGGGATTGACATGTATACACTGATGTGTATAAAATTGATGACTAATAAGAACCTGCTGTATAAAAAAATAAAATTCAAAAAAAAATTTCTTAAACTTCAAAAAGTAGCTTCCCTGGTGGCGCAGTGGTTGAGTCCACCTGCTGATGCAGGGGACACGGGTTCATGCCCCGGTCCAGGAAGATCCCACATGCCACGGAGCGGCTGGGCCCATGAGCCATGGCCACTGAGCCTGCGCGTCCGGAGACTGTGCTCTGCAATGGGAGAGGCCACAACAGTGAGAGGCCCATGTACCACCAAAAAAGAAAATAAAAATAAAAAATAAATAAAAATTCAAAAAGTAATAGAAAGAAAAAAAAGAAGACAGCAACCAAACCAAAAAATAAATTACCAATGATAACAAGCACTAAACACTATACTTAAAAAACAAAACAAAACAAAACAAATGGACAGGCAGAAACCTAGGACAAATGGTAAAAGCTAAGCTAAAAGCAAAGCTATACAGACAAAATCACACACAGAAGCATACACATACACACTCACAAAAAGTGAAAAAGGGGAAAAAATTGTATCATTGTTCCCAAAGTCCACCACCTCAATTTTGGGATGATTCATTGTCTATTCGGGTATTCCACAGATGCAGGGTACGTCAAGTTGATTGTGGGGATTTAATCTGCTGCTCCTGAGGCTGCTGGGAGAGATTTCCCTTTCTCTTCCTTGTTCGCACAGCTCTGGGGATTTAGCTTTGGATTTGGCCCCGCCTCTGCATGTAGGTCGCATGAGGGCATCTGTTCTTTGCTCAGACAGGACGGGGTTAAAGGAGCAGCTGCTTCGGGGGCTCTGGCTCACTCAGGCCAGGGGGAGGGGGAGTACAGATGCGGGGCGGACCTGCGGCGGCAGAGGCCGGCGTGATGTTGCACCAGGCTGAGGCGCACCGTGCGTTCTCTCGGGGAAGTTGTCCCTGGATCCCGGGACCCTGGCAGTGGCGGGCTGCACATGCTCCCAGGACGGGAGGTGTGGAGAGCGACCTGTGCTCATACACAGGCTTCTTGGTGGCGGCAGCAGCAGCCTTAGCGTCTCGTGCTCGTCTCTGGGGTCTGTGCTGATCGCCGTGGCTCACGCCCGTCTTGGGCTCATTTAGGCGGTGTTCTGAATCCCCTCTCCTCCCGCACCCCGAAACAATGGCCTCTTTGGCAGTTCCAGACTTTTTCCCGGACTGCCTCCCGGCCGGCTGTGGCACACGATCCCCTTCAGGTTGTGTTCACGCAGCCAACCCCAGTCCTCTCCCTGGGATCCGACCTCCAAAGCCCGAGCCTCAGCTCCCAGCCCCGGCCCCACCCCGGCAGGTGAGCAGACAAGCCTCTCAGGCTGGTGAGTGCTGGTCGGCCCTGATCCTCTGTGCGGGAATCTCTCCACTTTGCCCTCCGCACCCCTGTTGCTGTGCTCTCCTCCGTGGCTCCGAAGTTCCTCCCCCTCCGCCACCCACAGTCTCTGCCCACGAAGGCGCTTCCTAGTGTGTGGAAACCTATCCTCCTTCACGGCTCCCTCCCACTGGTGCAGGTCCCGTCCCTATTCTTTTGTCTCTGTTTTTCCTTTTCTCTTTTGCCCTACCCAGGTACGTGGGGAGATTCTTGCCTTTTGGGAGGTCTGAGTTCTTCTGTCAGCATTTAGTACATGTTCTGTAGGGGTTGTTCCACATTTAGCTGTATTTCTTATGTATTTGTGGGGAGGAAGGTGATCTCCACGTCTTACTCTTCTGCCATCTTGAAGCTCCTCCCCTTTTCATGTTTATAGGTAATTTCTCTGACACTGACAAACCTAGCTTCCACTTTCCTCAATACATTTACTTATTTGCTCCATCAGTTGACTTACTTGTTTAATGTACCTGATTGCTGGCTGCACAACAGTTTCCACTAGATATCCCCCACCAAGGCACTCATGCAGTAATCCCAGCCCTGCTTGCTCAGCCACCAGGTACTTTGACACTTCCATGTACCTGCCTCCTCTCCCCACATCCTATTTTACAGATTACAACGCGAATTATCAGGTTAGAAAAAGAATTTCAAATTGCCATAACTCTGTCAATGTAAATAGCTTAGAAGGGACATGTGCAGAAGGTTTGTCTGTAAAAATATTCAAATCATTTTATTCCCCCTCAGATTTTATCACTCTTTTCTTATTTCACAAAATACGTACCATACCTCCTAGTTCCTTATTTAATACTTACAACTTTTTATTTTGCAATAATTATAGATTAACAGGAAGTTGCAAAAATAGTACAGGGAGTCCCATGTGCCCTTCACCCAGTTTCCTCCAGTGGTAAGATCTTACACATAACTATTGTACATCTTCAAAACCAACATATTGACAATGGTAGAATACAGCTAACTAGACTATAGACCTTATTCGGTTTCACCAAATTTTACATGCATTCATTTGTGGGTGTGTGTAGGCCCATGTAGTTTTAGCACAGATATCGATTCATGTAATAAACACCACAATCAAGATACAGAACTGTTCCATCAGCACAAAGGAATTCATTGTGTTACCCCTTTATAGTCACCCATATCCCATACCCCCTCCAGTCCCTATCCCTGTCAACCATTAATCTGTTCTTCACTCCTATAATTTTGTCATTTCAAGAATTCATACAAACGCAGTCATACAGTATGTGAGCTTTTAAGACTGGCTGTTTTTCATTCATCATTATACTCTTGAGGTCCATCCAAGTCGTGTGTATCAACAGTCTGTTCCTTTTCATTGCAGCGCGGTATCGCATGGTGTGGTTTAACCACACACTCAACTGCAGGTCATCTGGGTTGTTTCCAGTTTGGGGCTATTACAAATGAAACTGCCAAGAATGTCTGTGTAGAAGTTTCTGTGCCAAAATAGGTTTCGTTTCTTTGGGATCAATGTCCAGGACAACAATTGCTGGGTAATAAAGTACATGTATGTTTAACTTTATTAGAAATTTTTCAACTCTTTTTTTACATTCTGTTCAGCAGTGTACGAGAGACCCAGTCTGTATGCTCAACAGCATCTGGTATTTTCGCTGTTGTTTCTTTAGCCATTCTGATAAGTATGTAGTTACAATTCACTGTGGTTTTAATTTGCATTCCCTGCTGACTAATGAAGTTCAACATCTTTTCCTGTGCTTGCTTGCCTTCAGTACACCCTCTTTAGTGCTATGTCTATTCATGTCTTCTGCTCATTTTCTAATTGGATTGTTTGTTTTTTACTCTTGACTTTATTCTAGATAAATGGTTTGCAAGTAACTTCTCTCAATAATTTCCTCCTCTTAAATTTTTGACAGAGCAAAAGGTTTTCATTTTGATGAAGTCCAATATACAGTATCAACTTTTTCCTTTCATGATTGTGCTTCTGGGATGAAGGCCAAGAAGAACCTGTTGCCTAGCCCACGATCCTAAAGATCTTTCTATGATTTTTTTTCCTGAAAGTTTTACATCTAAGTTCATGATACATTTTCGATTAATTTTTGTATAATGTATGCAGTTTAGGTCAAAGTTCATTTTCTTTGCCACTGCACCAGCATCATTTGTTGAAAAGACTATCCTTCCTCCACTGAATTGCTTTTGTACCCTTGTCAAAATCAGTTGCGCACATACCACACTGTCTTCATTACTGTAGGTTTATAGTAAGTCTTGAAGTCAGGTAATGTGAGTCTTCCAAATTTTTCTTCTTCAAAATTGATTTGGCTTAATTAATTTTACACCTGGATATTTTCATCCTTCCTACAGGGAAAGAAAAGAATAGAGAAGAACTGTGGCTGTGGGAAATTAGGGAAAATACAACATTTACACTACATATGCCCTAGGGGAGTTCATGAACATTTCTGGGTTCCACTCCCACAGTTGAAGTTTGGCCTCCAAATGATTATGGTGCATGTAGTTCTGGACTGCATTTTGAAATCTGAAAAACAATAATTTAGGGAGAAACAAGAAGAAAAAACAAAAACAAAACCAACCCTTTGTCACTGTTGTTGGGATTGGGGCTTTCTTTGTTTTCTTTCTTTCTAACTCCTCCAATTCCCACTTTAATTTCTGGTCTGCAGTAGGCTTAGCTCTTTTCTAAAGACACACTTAGAATTTGTGGTTACACATGGTAAGAAACTTGCAACAGAGCTTTTTAAAGCATGATTTTTGTTACATCCTAAGTCCTGAATGTTTCTGGAAAAACACATTTATATTATACTGGAAATTCTTAGGGAAATAGGATCTGCTCAGTAGGAATTATATGCTAGAACTCATGTTTTTGGTTACAAAGAGCACCCACATAGATTCAACCTTTGCTAGGTATCTCAGAATACCTATTTTAGAGATCAAGGAGAAGACATAAGACATATGCCTCTCAATGGGGGTAAAGAATAGAGGTGGGGTGCTGATGAGTCACCTGCACTTCATCCCACTAACCCTTGTGTACTCATTTACTTGTCCAACATCAGCATCATAACTACAAAACTGAACATGAAATACTCTTATTCCTTTAGCTTATTCTAGAGAAAAAGTAAACACTTGAAATATGCTCCCCAGACATTTTATTACAGGATATCCTTGCCAATGTAACTTGCATAGCCTTTAAAAAAAACCTTTCATATTCTACTTAAATCACCCTGCATATCCTCTTTGTAGGTCGGTTCCAGGTAGGAGGGTTCATTAGGCCCTAATGAAACTTTTAGGAAGACATCTTATGTTTGTTTATCGTATGCATAAAACGCACCCATGGGGATATAAAAAGATCTGCTCCATCGTCTGCCTACACATCTCCTGTATATGAATTTTCAGACCATGTTTAACACACAAATTGGAAAACAAAAGTTTTTTACCCCATTTTGTCTCCTGCTTTATTCTAAAGAAGAAAGTTCTTGCATAAGCTCTTCCTTTTCTTGTTGCAACTCCTGCAAATGCTGTTGGTTTTGCTCCAGTCTGTCCTCCAGCCACTGCAGTAGAGGCCCGCTGACTGCCGACATCTGACTGCACAGGTTCTTGGTAAACACTTCAATAGGAAAAACACAGAGATAACAATCCACCACCAGTAGCGCCCAACAATGAGTACAGAAAGAGGGGGAAGGAGGAGAACACAGAAAAAGTGCAGAAATAGAACTGGCAGACAACTTTGTATGGGCAGCCAGGGGAAAGGCAGGAGAGCTGAGCAAAGAGGATACCTATTCAGAGGCCATCCTGAACATCCTGGATCCGTAAGCCAGACGGAAGCCTTGCTATGCAGAGAGCAGAAAGATATCCAGCTTTTTACTTCCATAGCAAAAGGGTAAGAGCTACAGAAGAGTCTCTTTCCCCAGCTCGCAGACCTTCTCACTGTGAATGAACATAGCTTCCCAGTGAGCTAGAACTCTGTCTTCTGCAACTTAATTTTTCACGAGTTCAGAAAGAAAATTGCTTACCGAGTGTTACATACATTGAAGAATACATTAATGCAACTCACCTGAAAGCTTCTCTTTTAAAATGAGGAAAAAGCAGAGAGATGAAAGGAGTGATCACCTTTCACGTCTTCCTAGGAATGTTCAGCTTCACGGTAAGACAGAGATTCTGTGGCCCTCGTTTTAAAACAAATTCTGCCTAATGGAAATATCTTTTTCTCTCTTATGATACATGACTTATTAAAATGACCACTGTAAAATTGTGGAGTATACCTTCCAAGATACATGTATATGTGTGTGAACCTGTGTGCATATGTATATATACTTTTGAATAAAAATGGTTCTGATGAACCTAGGGGCAGGACAGGAATAAAGACACAGGTGTAGAGAGTGGACTTGAGGACACGGGGAGGGGGAAGGTTAAGCTGGGACGAAGAGAGAGAGTGGCATGGACATACATACACTCCCAAATGTAAAACAGATAGCTAGTGGGAAGCAGCCACATAGCACAGGGAGATCAGCTCGGTGCTTTGTGACCACCTAGAGGGGTGGGATAAGGGAGGGCGGGAGGGAGAAGCAAGAGGGAAGAGATATGGGGATATATGTATATATATATAGCTGATTCACTTTGTTATACAGCAGAAACTAACACAACATTTGTAAAGCAGTTATACTCCAATAAAGATGTTAAAAATTTTTTTTTAAAAAACAGATTTTGGGGCTCCACTTTCACATCACTGAATTACAAACTCTCTTAAGGCAGGCCTTGGAATCTGTGGTGGGTTTTTTTTTTGTTATTATCGACCTCAGAGTGCTACATATATATATAATTTTTTAATAAATTTATATATTTATTTTTGGCTGTGTTGGGTCTTCGTTTCTGTGCGAGGGCGTTCTCTAGTTGCGGCGAGCGGGGGCCGCTCTTCATCGCGGTGCGCGGGCCTCTCACTATCGTGGCCTCTCTTGTTGCGGAGCACGGGCTCCAGATGCTCAGGCTCAGTAGCTCTGGCTCACGGGCCTAGTTGCTAGCGGCATGTGGGACCTTCCCAGACCAGGGGTCGAACCCGTGTCCGCTACACTGGCAGGCAGATTCTCAACCACTGCGCCACCAGGGAAGCCCAATTTTTTTAAAATAAAGTTAAAAAAACTGTATGATTTTGGACGTTACTTTTACCTCACATAACAATAAGCCATAGACACCTTCCTGTGTTGATAAAGATCTATCTTTCCTTCTTAACGGCTGTACAGTATTCATCAGAATGGATGTACCAATTTAATAAGTCTTCTATTGATGGACCTTTCAGTGGCATCCAATTTTTTGCTATTATAAAGACTGCGATTAATATCCCTTTATTTTTGCACACTTTTCCTACAAATTTTTGAAGGATACATTTTTCAAAGTGGAATTGCTAGATTCAAGTTCACATATATTTAAAAATTATACCTCCAGGAACAGTATATGGGAGTGTTCACTTCCCTCACATCCTCATCTAATTCTCTGTCAATTTAATATTTGTTGAAAGAAAAGGAGAAAACCTGATGACTTTATCTTAATCCATACTTCTTTTATGTATTATTATGAACAATTTGATTTTTCTGGAGGGCTCTATAAAAGTCTTTAATTCTTATTTAGTCAGTCTTTTGTGACTTCCTTATATTTTCCTCCTGTATTTTTTTTAACTTTTTTTTTTTTTTTTTTTTTGCAGTACGCGGGCCTCTCACTGTTGTGGCCTCTCCCGCTGCGGAGCACAGGCTCCGGACGCGCAGGCTCAGCGGCCATGGCTCACGGGCCCAGCCGCTCTGCGACACGTGGGATCTTCCCGGACCGGGGCACGAACCCGTGTCCTCTGCATCAGCAGGCAGACTCTCAACCACTGCGCCACCAGGGAAGCCCTTTTTTTTTAACTTTTAATGAGCTTTATTGGGGTATAATTTACAGACAATAAATGACCCCACTTTAAGGGTACAGTTCAGTGAGTTTTGACAAATGCATCCCCCTTTTAACCACCCTCCAGTTAAGATACAGGCCATTTCCACCAGCCCAGAGGCCCCTCTGGGTTCCCTCTGCAGCCGGTGCCCCTTCACCTTGGGCCACAGCAGCTACTGACCCATTTGCTGTCACCATAGGTTAGTTTAGCCTATTCTTAAATTTCATATAAATGGAACTATAGAGTATGCAGCACTTTTGTGTGATGCTTCTTTCAGTTGGCATAATGAGATTCATCCAGGTTGTTCATGCATCAGTAGTGTGTTCTTTCCATTCACCCACTGGCAGACAATTGGGTGTTCCCACTTTTTGGCTATTGTGAATAATGCTGCTACAAACATTCCTATACAAGTTTCTGTTTGAACACCTGTTTTCAACTCTTTGGGGTATATGCCTAGGAGAGGAACTGGTGGGACATTTGGTAGTTGTAATTGCCAATCTCTTTCCAAAGTGGTTGTACTATATTTAATAGTAGAAGTTTAAATATATCTGGAATTTATTTTTTGTGTAGGGCATTAAGTAGGAATTTATCTTCTTCCCATATGGAAATAGAAGTATAAACTAAGAAACAAATGAACTGTCCCAACACTATTTCGTGAACAATCCATCCTTTTCAAAATTGATTTGAAGTAACATCTTTCTTAGATATAAATTCTTAAATATGTATACATGGGCTGTATTCAGTTCTACTGATTTATCTGTCCATGTTTGAATTATCAATATATATTTTTTAATTGCTGTGGCTTTAGAGTATGGCTACATATCATATATTACCTTATATTATTAACTCTTTGCCATGTTTTACCTCCAGATAAAAATGATGGGACAGATAAACCAAGCCATCTCTGTCTTCTTCTCTCAAAGTACTTGCCTATAATACTTGGAAGCCTCCTTTTCTTCCTTCCTAGTGACTTTGCCAGAATGGCCTGGGAGTCAGGGTTAGTCAGAAGGTGTGGGTGGGTAGGTGTATATGTTGGGAAAAGTGATTTAGTGTGTATGTTGTATTGAGCAGAAATCCTTGGCCTTGTATAGGAATTCCTTATATATTTATTTACATGAAAAGATCTCCCTCATGCGCTCCCTTTTATGTCTGTCTGTCTGTCTAGCCATCTCTTTCAACTCCCACTACAATAGGCTGGTACTGATATGCTGGAAACCGGCTCACAAGAGCCAACTGTTGAAATTTCAGGAAGTTTGCAAACTGGTTACGGCCATGTTAGTTGTTTGAAATCAGCCACAGTAGGCGTGTTACACTATGGAAACTTGCAAACAAATCGGGGCCCTCCCTGTCTCCCTGAGAACTGGTGTGAAACGTGTCCAGTCATGTATAGTATTCAGTGGTCCACAGGATTCAATAGAAAAGCTGGGAGCAGGATTAGTGAATGGCAAAGCTCTTGGGAAAGAAAACTCATGGGTAATTTGTACTCATCACTTCAGTCACTCCAACTAAATCTGCTTCTGTCATGTGAGTATTTCACTGCCTGTACTCGAGAAAAAAAATCTTACCTGAGCCATTATGGATCTTGGTTACTGAGTCCAGATGTGTAAGGCTAAAGGGATAAAATAGTTTAGGTTAGTAGCAAAGCAGCAGTTCATCTAATCCGTTTGGCAGTGGTCTGCTACAGACCTCTGCCAACCAGATTAGATAAATATGTATCATTGAACTTCCCATTATTGTTCCATTTTTCATGATTTGGGGGGATATAATTTTATTCAGAACGTTGAGATAATTCAAAGAAATAATTTTGAAATTATTGTCTCTCGCTGAAGCCTTCCTATAGTACACAGTACTTGGCAACAGGGCTACTAAGATGTTATTTTTAACAACTAAAAAAAGTGTCTTTGCCCCAGAAGGATCCAAAGTGCACCAGGAGAGAAACAAGTGTTAAAGAGATTGTTATCATACAGGGTGAGACATGTGATGACTTTCTCACAGAGAGCGGAAAGGAAAGGGGGCTCACAGCTTGAGCTACTAAAGATGAAAGGACAGGAGAGGAGAACAGGGACCAGGCCCGAGAATTGGGAAGAGGAGCAGTGAGGCTCTCTACCTGTGGATCCTCCTATATGCATCCTGCTCCTCTTGGCACAGGATCTTGGGCAGCTCAACTGCTGACTCAAGGCACACTTTCCCAATGGTTACATGAGGTACAATATGAATTGGAATTTCAATTCTCTCATACCTGTAAGACAGTCAGTTCAGGTCAGTTTTTGTTTGTTTGTTTCCAGCTTTACTGAGGTATAATTGACAAATAGGAATTATACGTATATATTTAAGGTGCACAAATTGATATTACGATATATATACACATTCAGAAATGATCACCACACTCAAGCTAATTAACATATCCATCACCTCACATAATTACCATTTTTTGTGGCGATTTAACATTTAAGATCTACCTTTTTAACAAATTTCAAGTACAAAATCACCAAGTTGTACATCAAATCGCCAGAACTCATTTATCCTAAAACTTTGTACCCTTAGACCAGGGGTCCCCAACCCCCGGGCCGTGGACCAGTACCGATCTGTGGAGGAGGAGGTGAGTGGTGGACGAGTGAAGGAAGCTTCATCTGCCACTCCCCGTTGCTCCCCAATGCTCACATTCCCGCCTGAACCATCCCCCCTCCGTCCACACCTGTGGAAAAATTGTCTTCCATGAAACCGGTTCCTGGTGCCAAAAAGCTTGGGGAGCATTGCCTTAGACCAATACTTCCTCATTCTCCCCTCTACCCCCTGTGCCACAGCACCACCATTCTACTCTCTGGGTCTATTAGTTTGACTCTTAGATTCCACATATAAGTGAGAGCACACATTGCATTATTTGTCTTTCTTGGGCTTATTTCACTCAGCATAATGTCCAGGTTGATCCATGTTTTTGCAAATGGTATGTATATATACATACGTATACACATACCACATTTTCTTTATCCATTCATCCACGGACAGACATTTAGGTTTTCATTCCTTGTGAATAACAAGGAATGTGATGAACATGGGAGCACAGATATCATTTTGAGACACTGATTTCATTTCCTTTGGATATATACCAAGAAGTTGGTAAGTTTTGAATACTGACTTGTCATAATCAGAAGTTTTCTATAGTTTTAATAGAAATTTTGGGACACAGTATGCTTCAAAGATTAAATATTCCTGTTACTTATTTAGTAACTCAACTCCAAAGGGGGCAGAGTTCAAACTGAGCTCATGTGGGGAGCAAATTGGAAGTACATACATTTGCAGAGCCAATATTCTCATAGAAAATCTGAGGCCACTTTGTAAACTTAACAGAAGCCTTGGGGGTGCAAGGTCCTTATGCTCATTCCCCAGAAAAGGGAAATAGCTAATTAATACTGTTTTCAGTCAAAAAGTTGCCAGTGAGGTTGAACACATTAATCACAAAGCCTGGGGAAGAGGAAATGTAGACTCTTCAGTGACTCCATCAGATTCATTATGTGGAAGGGATTACTCATATAAATACTCACTTGTTCTAACTCAGTGTTCACCAGTGGCCCTCACTTCCCATTTTCTCCCCTGGAGGGAAATAGGTAAGTAATTTACAAATACTTCCATTTTCATGCTAGAGTGAGGTCAACCAATCTACCTCTAAATACTTCTCACCCCAAATCCACCTAACAGTGGGTTCAGTGGAGCAACCAGGTTGAGGGTCCCTGGCACTGTGTGACCTCATTGGCACATGGTGGTATATCAGCATAAGATCTAGCTCCCTCCTCTCTCTTTCCCACCCAGCAGAATGTGTCTGGCCCCCTCACCACTTCTATTCAAAATAATATTAGAAGTCCTAGCCAAAGAAATTAGGCAAGTAAAACAAAGGTATCTAAATTGGAAAGGATGAAGTAAAATTATCTGTTTGCAGATGACTTAATCTTATAGATAGAAAACCCAAAATACTCCTCCAACCCCCCCAAAACCGATTAGAACTAATAAATTCAGCAAGGTTGCAGGTGTCATCAGGGCCCCACATCTGAAAGCTCTACAGGGGAAATCGTGCCTTGCTACTTGCAGATTCTCGTGGCTTGTGGAGATTCTTTGCTTGTGGCAGCATAACTCCTATCTCTGTCTCCATCTGTGCATTTGCGAGGTGATCAGGTAATGAGGTTGGAGCCCTCATGAATGGGATCTTTATAAAAGTGTCTTTATAAAAGAGGGTATATTTCTGTAATCTCTCTTCTGTTCTATTGAACTCTGATCCTTTCACCAGTACCACCTGTCTTGATCATTATAGCTTAATAGCAACTCAGTATCTGGTAATGTGATTCCTCCCAATTTATTCTTGTTTCCCCAGATCTTTTTTTTTTTTTTTTTTTGCGGTACGCGGGCCTCTCACTGTTGTGGCCTCTCCCATTGTGGAGCACAGGCTCCGGACGCGCAGGCTCAGCAGCCACGGCTCACGGGCCCAGCCGCTCCACGGCATGTGGGATCCTCCCGGACCAGGGCACGAACCCATGTCCCCTGCATCAGCAGGCGGACTCTCAACCACTGCACCACCAGGGAAGCCCTCCCCAGATCTTTTTGGCTATTAAGGTTCTTTTGCCATTTCATAAAATTTTAGAATCTAGTCCCTCAAAAAATTCTGCTGGGAATTTGATTGCTATTAAATCTATAGATTTGGGGAGAGTTGACATATTTGCTACTCTGACCTAATCCATGAACATGACATGTCTCTCCATTTATTTACTTATTTTTTATTTCTTATTTATTTTATTTTACATTTTTGGGTGCACCGGCCCTTCATTGCTGCACGTGGCCTTTCTCTAGTTGCGACAAGCAGGGGCTATGCTTTGCTGCCGTGCGCGGGCTTCTCGTTGCAGTGGCTTCTCTTGTTGCGGAGCACGGGCTCTAGGCGTGCGGGCTTCAGTAGTTGTGGCTCACGGGCTCTAGAGTGCAGGCTCAGTAGTTGTGGCGCACGGGTTTAGTTGCTCTGTGGCATGAGGGATCTTCCTGGACCAGGGCTCAAACCCGTGTCCCCTGCATTGGCAGGCGGATTCTTAACCACTGCGCCACCAGGGAAGCCCCTCTCCATTTATTTAGATCTTTGATTTTATTCATGAGTTCTGAATTATTCAACATACAAATCCTGTATGTGTTCCTTCTATTTGCACACAACATGATTGTCTATATGAGGTTAGCAAGGTCATAAAGTACAAGATTAACACAGACACACAAATCAGTTCTGTTTCTATATTCCAGCAATGAACACTTGTAAATGAAAGCTTTTTAAAAATGCCACTCAAAATAGCTCCCCCCAAAATGAAGTACATTTAGGTTGTTTCCACATCTTGGCTATTGTGAATAATGCTGTAATAAACATGGGTGTGCAAATCTCTTTGAGATCCTGTTCTCAATTCTGTTGGATATACATAGAGATTGCTGGATCATATGGTAATTTTAGTTTTAATTTTCTGAGGAACCTCCGTATTGTTTTCCATACAGACTACACCATTTTACATTCCCAGGGCACAAGGGTTCCAACTTCTTCACATGCTTACCAAACATTTGTTCTTT